>NC_065510.1:12865605-12892195 GCF_006386435.1 Epinephelus moara | reverse complement strand
ACACACACACACACACACACACACACACACACACAGAATGCAGCCCCCCATTCAACACTTAAACAAATATAAATCATATGCCTTCCTCACAGAGAATTCCTCCACACATTCCAACCCCCATTCTCTCTTCAGGTCAGTCTCCCACAATATAAGCAGCACTCCAAACATTTTATTATCTATAACCATCATTTATAACCAGTTAAAGTCTGCAAGCATGAGTTAGGACCATGTTTCAGCTTTTTAACCACTTCACACCTATAGACCAAATCACTGTGACTTCCACATAGACAACTGACAATTGATTTCAATTTTAAAGATATATAAAACTGGCAAACTTGTTTATTTTTGTTGTCATTTTCAGCCGTAACTGTAACATTTACAGATATATAGTTAAACACGATGGTCCAGCCTATCTGACATTTCTGCTGTGGTTATTTTATGTACTGTGTTGTTTTGCGAGTGCCTTTGACAAACCAAATCTATCAGCACGGAAGCTTAACAATCTAGCATATTTTAACTGCCTAAAAAGACCCACCTAAAAGAGTCAATATCAGTTTAGTGTACGATACATTTATTTTCACCACTTTACTTTAGACGCTAACCAATCGTGGCAGCGGTAGACCAGCAGCTTCCGTGTTCTGTGAAGTAAAATGACTGTTTTTGTTAATGAAGTCTGGTAGCTTTGAGATATTGGTCTTAGTTCCCCATTGAAAAGGGCAAGGTAAGGCGGTTAAAATACTCTAAATATAGCGTATACCTGAACTGATGTTGATTTTTTTTTTTAGGTAGGCCTGTTCGAGGTGGCTAAAAACTAACCAGTTGAGGCAGTGTTTGCTCAGCGCTGGGCAAGGTGGGTTTCTACCCTGAAGTTATTGTAAACAAACATTGTGATTCGAGCTATAGCTAACCCTTCTAACCTTGGAATAATTTGCACTGTTTGTTTGTAACAGGGTCAAAATCAAATGTACATTTGTAATATCAATCAATCGTAATATTAAGTATTATAATTAAACAAAATTTGTGTCACTTATTATTACCTGACACACTTAGGCCTCCATAGTCAATATGTAGAACGTCTGATACTACACTACCCCTACATTCACCTTTAGGGTAAGGGGTGTCTCCTACCTTGCCTCTCCCCTTTTGCTCTTGTGCTCCATGGGAGAGGGGCTTGAGTTTTATTTCCATAATTGACAGAGGATTTAGTTTTTACCTCTTGCTGTCAGTCAGTTGTCAGGAATAAACGGAGGTCACTTCGGAAGATATCGACAGTCTGCCAAACTGCGCTGATAAAATAAACACACATTTCAGTCACTTTTATGTATAATTAATCCAACAAGTCATTCAGGCAACATTTACACGTGTGACTGATTGTATTGTTGCCAAGTTCCTGTTGTCGAGAAATTATTGACCCCATACACCAAAGGCTATACACGTTTATCATTTTGCTGGCAGGAAAGACTACAGCATAAATATTCAAATGTTTCCCTGCATCTTGTTTTCCAAACAATGTTCCCTTGGTATTTCGGGAATGTTGTCTCTGTTTCTGAGTCACTCTTGGTCAGTCATGTGGAGCAACACCCACAGGCCCCAGTCCTTTTGCAGGTTCTTATAATTACATTTCTTTATCACCAACAATTGTTGTATTCATGCACTAATCACAAGTCAAAAAGTGTACATATTTATTGATTGTTAAAAGGTGTCTCATGTGAGCCCTGCCTCTGAATGTCATCAACATGCACATCATTTGCAGGGGCTTCACACACCCTGTGCCTCACACAGTCTACGTGTATGTGTAAACATCGTGCGAACTTTACCAAGCTTTTGGGGAGGCTCGCTTTTTTATGGGGGGTGGTGGAAAGGGGTGGAAGGGGTTGTTTGCGTGTGTCTCAAAGAGAGGACTGACTGTGACTCTTGTTGCACAGAAACAGTGTAGCTGCAAGCACGTAGGTCTACTTGCTTCATGTCAGCACATTGGATAAATAATAATCAGTTAATGACGACATCAAACCTCCACACAGCATGCATGTCAGTCTTTATCAAAGTAGATTAGTAAGGAATCACCCTCGTGCATGAATCACACATCAATAATACCCTGGTTTTACACATGATCCATGATTATGAAGATACAGAAAGATGGAAATACATTGCAAAAACAGCATATTGTCAATATTTAGAGACCCCCCCAAAATTTCATGAATCGTGTTTTCAGGGGAGGTCATGAATTATTATGAGAAGCCAAGCTCCTCCTGGCTCGCCCGTAGTTCACACCCTGTGTATAAATGCACAAACCACAAACTGTTCTGTCTGTCACACGGCCCCACAGTCCAGGTCAGAGTCCTAAAACACAGCAGACAGTTGGCTTTTCTGAGTCCTGGATTGTTCTGTAAGTGGGGTTTGGTTAAAACCTTTCAAAGGCTGTGGTTAGTTTCAAGTTTAGTTCTGTGAAAAAAGGAATTTTTCAACAATCCCATTTGTCATGTTTGGAGCTTGTGTGCCCTAATAAGAAAATTGCTGACAAATGGCAGTGCTGTGTGTTCAAACTATCACCATGCAACACCAGACAGCCAGTTTAAGAACTCTTGTTCTTAGTCTTTTCATTGTGAAGCATTTTATAACATCAAGTGTCATTCCCAGATGATAAGTCGACGATGAATAGCAACAGTGAATTTAAACAAATTCCACTGAACATTTAATACATAAAGGCCTCTTATCCTCACCATTGACCTGCCATTTTGATTACATATCAAACCTTTTTTACAACTCTTGGCTTTGCACAATATTCTCAGTATTTCTTCTGAGATCTAATAACTACAGAATTCAATTTGCTGCAAATCAAACAGATGTTTATTTTAAGCTGCTGTAAACAGCATTTCCACAATGGGTCAAATGACTACATGCAATGGGAAATTGGTCAGTCCTTTGTAGTGTTGATCCCACAGAGAGCTATCAACCAACTCTGCAGTTCACCTCAGCTCAGTGGAGCATTTTAGCGTCTTTTAGCTAATTGTTTTGGTTTCACAGGTTGGCTGGCTTTGGTTTAGTCTTCACATCAAATTTATTTTCAGCCCCAGCGGGCAGCTATTTTCAGCAAAAATGAATAAATAAATTAGGGCTGTCAAGCAGTTAGATTAATCGCATGCATCAACTTTTGCTGTGAAAGTATTTTAAGTATTTCAGTAAAAATACATTTTGGCGAATGTGTTGTAATATAGCTGCTGGATTTTGGACACAGTTGTCCCCCCCGTCCTCTTGCAGTCCACTGCCATCCATTTTGCAATAGAGTTAGTTAGTCGGTCACAGGTACACTTAGTTTGCGTCTGAACGCCTGGTTTAGTGGGGCCCCAACGGTGGGAAAATTCCTTACTGCAGAAACTGCAGAAGACAATGCTCCTATCAACACTTCATCTGGGCGTTTTTTAAATGTAAATGTTCCATTCACAGGAACAAGCAGCGTCGTCACATCTGACTCCATCATGTGACAAAGCCACTGTGGCCTTCAATGATACACCAGGTCAAAGGGCACCACAGAACACAAATAATCAGCTTTAATTTTTTTTAACGCAATTTTTGTCTGTGATTAATTAATCGGAATGAATGTGTTATTTTGGCAGCTCTAAAATAAATGAATATATACTCTGTTTTCTATAACTGCCCAGCAACAAACAAAACAACTAGCTGATGAACATAGTGGAGCATGTAGCAGTTGAGGAGACAGATAGTCCCCTCAAGAGTTGGTAGAGACCAAAACAAACCATTACATTTGTACATTTTGTTTTTATCATATAAAGTGGCATTGTATATGAGCTGACTCTGACTACATGAGGTGGAGGGGATGGTGTGTTACCTAGGAGAGACACCGGCCAAGCTGCAGACCACTGCTCAAGACCAACAAACAACATTGCTGCATTTCCAGTGGCATTTTAGCCATCAGCAGTAGTGTTTTTAGCGACCCATTGCTGTGTTTCCTGCAGGTATAGTGGTGGTGCCTAAACCCAACCGCATGTTGCTCTGTATCTGCTGGACGTGTAAATGAGCAACTATTTTTCATTATTTTATTGCTGTATTTACAGTCAGTCAATCTATTTGTCATTTTTTTATTGATGTGCCTTGCCACGATTTTCATCATTATTTAAGTAAATCTGTAATAAAGACACTGTCCACCCTGGCAGAATCTGAATGGAGCTCCACAGAGTTATCAGTGTTCTTTCCAGGCTCCCATTGTTTTGTGAAAATTGTAGCTACGCATAATATTATAGCAAATTTATCTTTGCTGCCATCTGGCAGCTGCCTGGCTCTTTATATTCAGTGTGTCCACAACCTGCCTGGGACCCTGTGCACTCCAGTATCAGATCACGACACCACCCAAGCCCGTGTGCTGTCCACAACTGGAACCAATGAATTTAATTTTTCTGTGCGGCCTTCAGACTCATACTGGTTTGTCACCAGTTCTAAATCTCCCTCTGCCCAGGGCTTTATGTCTTTTGCTGACATCTTTAGAGCCCGAAAGTGGGGGTGAACACCAGAATGGGAAGTCCTTCTCTGTATGTAGGAAACGCACAGCTTCCTCTGTCCAGGCTCCTGACATTTTCTCACTGTGGGAAGCATGCTGTGCTCAGGACGTTGGTTCAGATTCACATTTACAGCAGCATTAAAAACAACTTAACCCAACAGCCTAATGCACTATGTCCTCTTCAGGTCCAAATAACAAAATAGTGGTAAAGTGGAGCTGATAGGAAGGAGTGAGAAGGCTCAGTGTTATGCATGCAAGCATATACAAAGTGCATGAGTTGCTCATTTAGGAAGTTCAGGAGTTGGGTTTGGTTTTCCACTTTCAGGGATCCTGGTGGTGTCTCCATCAGGGCACTGGACTGAGCTTCCAGGGGTCTTTGAAAGGTCTTCAGAGATCTGTGAATGGTCTTCAGTGGCCCTCAAAGGGTCACATAGAGGTCCAGCAAAATTTTCCAGGCGACCCTAATTAAATTACTCAGTCATTTAATTCAGTAGAATTCAACATAGTAAAAAACGGACACCGTGACGCCAAATTTAATATACTTTAATATTACTAGTGCTATAATTTGGTGTCTTTTTTTAATCAACAAAGCTTTAATGTCTCTCCTTGTGACTGTTAGCAAATGGGATATTTGTATTCTATTAATATAAGATGCTTAAAGAAGCCCATATTTAAATTATTCCTGAGCTTTTTTGAGAGCACAAAGATGTATATGCATTTATTTATGCGTAGTTTATATACAACCACAGTTCTGGGTTAGATCTGGTAAATTGCCATTTGATTCCTGCTCTCTCCCTCCCTCACTGTCTGAGCTGAAGTGAACGTGTAGAAACTAGATCTGCAAATATTTGAGCCTGAAATATCATATTAATTCATGTTGGATGAAGATCTTACGCTGCATGTTTTTAAATAAGTTGGATATGAGAGCTCATGAGTATAATCTGCTATAATAGAATAAAAAGAGTAAAGAATAGCCTTGGTCGTTTAGGTCGCAACTTGTGGCGAAACAAAAAGGAAACCATCACGGGCTCTGTAACATGGTCACAGCGGTAAATTCAAGGTTTTACAGCTCCGGAGATGCAGCGGGCTTTTGTTCCTGAGGAAGCCGAGGGAAGCGGTCAGGAGGTCGGTCACAGTGTCAGCTCGGGACCGGCCCTGGCATCTTACTGGTGCTCATTTTCATCAAATGATGGATTTTAAGTTTTCTCATTAACCTAAAGCTAAACTGCAACTTACCGTGATGTAACTACGCCTATGTGCCAGACAGTAAATATGTCACAGAGCTGGTTTACATCAACAGTGTTTTAATATTTCTTAAAGTTTTAAATAAATCACCAATGTATATTATTATTATTGTTATTATTATTATTATTAGTAGTAGTAGTAGTAGTATTTTTATTATACGTTTAAGGTATCTTATCTCGTATTTGGACGCATGAAGCTTGACGTTATTTCGGGATGCGTCTGCAGTCAAACCTTTCCCAACTTTATTGTGGTCTCTCAGTTGTTTTGGATCTTTTTGAGAATAATTCAAGGGCTACAAAGGTCAGTTTAAATGTAAAATACTACACGTTACGTTGTCAAAAAAATCTCATGTAAGTTAGTGTTTCTTTTACCTCTTGACTTTGAGGCAAATTATACAATAATTTACTGTAATCAAAGCCCTAAAAAAAAATGTAATTACACACGTATAAAATAGGCTACATAACAATATGGCTTTATATGCAAATATATAACACACCGCGAGGAAATGGTTGGGATCAAATAGCCTAAATGACTGTGACTTTTTCATTCTCATACCAGAAAAATGAAAACAGTATCGCCATTTTTCACATTTGTGACATTTTTATGTGATTATCAGTGAACATTTGAAATTAGAGCCAACTGTGAGTGGGACACACACACACACACACACACACACACACACACACACACATAAAATAAAAGTATTGATTTAAGTCCAGAAGACTGACATGCATTGCACAAGCGCAGGACTGGCTCGTGTCTGTTTCTGTGGCCTTCACGCTGTGACTATTTGACATCATGTCAGCTGGAAATATATGGACCAGTGGTTCCTTCATTAGCTCTGCTAGCACGGGCTAAACCAAACAGGATTCCAGCCCCCCCCCCCCAAAAAAAATTGCTGCATGATAGAAAGAAACATTTAATAAGATTAAGAAGAAGAAGAACAGATAGCACGCATGGATAACAGATATGATCTACTGCCTGATCAATACTGAGAACATGCGGAGTTGCAGGACGCACCAGCTGCAAATCAAAAGCATTGAGGAAATGTATTCCCAGACACCTCCTTTGTATCCTGGATTCTGCAAATACACAATTTAAAGCATCTTAATATAGGCAACAATACACAAAATACAAAAACATAAATAGCCCTGCTCATATTACTGACCGTGTTGTGATAGGCTACTGGCTCCCTTATGCGTAAACTTTAAATGCAAGAAAGAAGACCAGGACCATTTCACTTTATTCTTGACCTTGCAGGCTAATTGTTGTTGTGCATACGCGTGCGCGTGGCCCCTGCGTGTGTACGCGCGCGCGCGTGCGAGAGAGCCAGCAGGTCTACTTAGCAGGCCCATTGACATTAAAGAGAAGTAAACAGACCCTGCAGACGGGGCCAGAGGAGGGGGCGGGGGCTCGCCATTGGTTGACAAATGCTATGAAGTCAGTTTCTCCTCCCCGGTAGTAAAGATGACGTAGTAAATCAGAGACTCTCCCTCTCTCCTTCTCATACAGACAAGCTGGCTTTACCACAGCTCAGTAGGCTATCAACTAGACAGTAGTGACCCAGTGCCTGTCCAGACTGGTCCTGCCTTGCCAAACGGCTCTGAGGCTGACAGCTGCTGACTGGCGCACAGAGGAGGATGAGATGAGAGAGGAAGGAGGAATAAGCTGCGCACTGTGAGAGAGTTTCTGAAGGAAGAAGAGGAGGGATAGACGCTGCTGTGACTTTATAACTAGAGGAAGAGGGAGAGGAACAATGTCTTAGAGGAGGAGGAGTTGTTTGGACTGAGCTGAGCGGCCTACTGGGCCACATAAGACAGGACTATCCCGGGTCTAGCCTACTGTTGCACGGAGGACCGGCCGTCAGGGTGGGAGCGGGCGGGCTGTTTCCGTCGGGAGCCGCTGGGTAGGTTATTGAAGATGCAAACATCTGCTCCGGACAACCGATAAGCAGCGAAGGCGAGCTCACTGCTGCAGCATCCGAGAGGGACCTGCGTGCGTGCGTGTTGGAACGGCGTGCATGAGAGAGAGAGTGTGTGTACGCGCGCGCGTGAGTGCGTGTTTGTGTGTGCCACTATGAGTCTTGTGTCGGGCTTCCCTCACCACCCGGTCATGCACCACCACGACAGCCACCACTATTCCTTGCATGCAGCGGCCGGTCGGTGTCACGAGGACACCGGGGCTCCTCCGTACTTCACGAGCTGGCTGATAAGCCACGCGGATATGAGTCCAACCGAGTACAGCCTCGCACCCGGGTACAGCCCTGAGTACCATGGCAACAGCGGCGGCGGGTCCACCGGCGGCCTGGACCCGCACCATCACCATCACCACCACTACGGACCCGGCGGCTTGGTCCCGGGGGCCAGCGCCATCTCGGTGAACGGAGCCACGGTCGGTATGCACCACCACCACCACCACACACATCCACGGCCCGTGAAGCGGAGACCCACGGCCAACCGTAAGGAGAGGCGGCGGACCCAGAGCATCAACTCGGCCTTTGCGGAGCTGAGGGAGTGTATCCCAAATGTCCCGGCCGACACTAAGCTGTCCAAGATTAAGACGCTGCGGCTGGCCACCAGCTACATCTCCTACCTGATGGACATCCTGGACAAGGACGGACAGCACGGGGACACGCAGGCTTTCAAGGCCGAGCTGAAAAAAACGGAGGCTCGGGAGGAGAGGAGGAAGAGAGAGACGGTAAGAGCACGTATGCACCGTGACACAGCCTGTGGACCTAAATAAGGGCACCAATTGTACTCAAGGTTTTTTAATAACATAAGAGTAATTAATTTCATCAGACACCAGCCTACCCGATCAACTAAATCTGACATACCCTCATATTTTCTGGGTTTAACCACAACCTATATATAATAAAGAAACACCGGTGTAGCCTGACACTCCCAGCAGGCAACAATTCACTGACAAATAACTTATGAATTATGATTTGGGTAAGTAAGCAACAGGCCTGCCTTGGTTCTATAATTACAGGCCTTCTCCAAGTCTTGAATTTAGTATATATGCTGCATAAGCTACTGAGCAGCAGACACATTTCACAGACAGGCCAGTAATGGAAAAACAACAAAGAAGCAAACAGCTGAGAGTTCAGAGAACTAGGCAGCTAGCTTTTAGGGACGTAATGTGACGCAGAGATAAGCACAGATAGTTTAATTAAACAAGTGGATTAAACCAGCAACTGCACCCACCTTTAAAAAATAATTTAAAATAATATTATTCTAATGACAATTTGGCTGGCGTGACGTGTTTTGACCTAAATTCACAGACTCTGCAGGAAGAAGATTTTACATATTGTTGCTGTTCATAAAGTGAATTATTTCTGGTGCATCTCACGAAGATAAATGACTGAAGGTCACAGTTGAACGTGCTGTAAATACTCTCTCTTCATTAGTCCTACTGGAAGTGGAAAAGGCAGCGTCCGAGAGGAAACACACTATTGGGTTAATGTATATTCATAACTGAGTAACATAAATATTTGCTCATTCCCATTCACGCTCGCATTAGAGAAAAAAAGACCATAAAATAATACAATTTGGTGTGAGATCAACGTGCGTAATGGTAACATAGAATTTGCAAAATATAGGCCATTTGATAACAGATCAGTTTTCACACATAACGCACTTTGTGCAATTTTATTTATTCAAATTCAATACTAGTTTTGCTCTGCACATAGAAAAAGCGACGTGAATAAATTATTTTCTAAAAAAAATACAGTCCTGTTTAAATACAATACTTTGCGTAAAAGGCTGTGTGTCAGCTGGATTTATGGAGGACCCTGCGCGGCTGTTTTTTAAAGGTCGTGGGTCACCGGCCATCATTGCTCTTACAATTGTGACGTGCAAACGAGGTTATTTTTGAAAAGGATAATGTTGTGTTGACTCGACGGGGTAGTTATGTCAATGTTTGACAGGTTTGACCTGTGATAGGCGATCCCAGGGTTATAAATATTTCTGCACGATGACAGAAATGGCACGATAAATAAAGTTTACGCGGCTGGAGACACGGATATTTTGCTGATTGGCCATAGCTTCATTTATTGAGAAGATGGAGACGGAAATCTATGTAAAGGTGAGATTAATCGTGCAGAAAGGACAAAGTGTAAATTATGAAACTGCTTTCCTTTTACGTGATTGTTTTATAATCATGCACAATAGCTGCATCCGCCATCTATGGAGACTCCATAGGACTATATTACGCGGTATCACTGTTGCTAAACACCATTTAGATCTCCTATCCCATCCTAACATGACATTACATACAATGTTTTGTCATGTTTAAAACTGAGTGAGAAGGTCAGAGAGCTGCCATAAAAATCAGGAGTGAAAAAAAGGCACAGCAGCTCAGACTCTTCCTGTGCACACATATACACAAATGGAGTGTAATCTCAGCCCTATTTATTTGGGGGAGGAATTTAAACAGCCAATGAAGCATATGGGGTGACTGCTAAAGAGAGAGTAAACAGTAAAATATAAGTGTGTTTACCCCTTTTTTATACTAAACACTTGGCTGGTTACCAAAGGAGAGGAAAAAAACTTCCCCATTTAAGCATATAAGCAAAAGCTTTTACACAATAATGGTTTAGTCCAAGTGATCAACAGTGGAGCCAGAAAATTGGTTGCCATCCTCAGACAGCTTGGAGCCAGGAGGGGCCAGGTTCAGCCATGTAGACCCACCACTATTATTCCTAGCAACACTTTTTTTGATGGTTTCGTCCTTTACAGCCGCACATATTATCCACATGATTTTGGTTTCCAGCTCTGCATATATATACGGCCCATATCCCATGGCTGCAGCTTTACAAGGCCAGGGTTTATTGTTTGAAACATGCAGGAGATTTAACCCCAGTCCAACTTTGCTCTTTCAAACACAGTAGCCAGTGTAGAATTAATACTTCATTTATATTTGAGTTACATGGCTAGATGTAGGAATTTACAGTCTTTTTATTTACTATCATTGATTCTATGCTTTGACAAAACTCGCTTTATGGCTTCATCATAACTTCATCATAACATCCTACCCTATTCTACATCAAGTTGAGCCCTGCATGGAAATTATGTGCAGATATGAGCAATGCATGACCGTTTGGTCCACACAGAGCAGGTCAGAATAGACTAGAGGAGAATCGAACAGAATAATTATTTCCTGTCTGTTGCCTAGCGTGCTGCCTATAGGAAGTGTGCTGCATAATTGAAGCCAGAAAGCAATTTTTCCTCACATTTCAAACTGCAATCACTAATAGAAGGATGTGGTCCTCTTAATAACTCATGTCAACTCTGTCCTGAAACTCAAACACACACACACACACAGCCCTGCTACAGGGACACTACAGATAAATCACATATATGAGCAGAATTTTTTAATTTGTTTTAAACCTATAAATTCTTATTAAGATGAAACTTGTATCAGAGGAGTGAGCGAGTGAGTGTAGCTTAAGTAAGCACTTAATGTTGCTCAGTCTGCTCTTACATTAATGATTAAGCGGTTAACCCATAAGTGAATTTAAAGTGTATTTAAGAGGATGACCTCTAAGCTTGCAAATAAGGGGGGACTTGAGGTAATAAACTCAGTCATTTCAGGGACCCTGAGTTTATATTACACTGTCTGTGTGTGTGTGTGTGTGTGTGTGCAGGAGAGATTTAAGATTCTTTTGCAATTCATAAGATTTTTTTCTTCATCCACACTGTTGTATGTTTTGTGTCACTGATTAAAGCTTAACTCAGGCCGCATCACTGTGGATGTTGTTGTACCACAGTGGGATAATCCAATGATCCAGTTTGTGCAAAATCGATAGAGGCAGGAACAAGACGCTGCTTGGTTTTAACCAAGACAGAGCGGTTTGATCAGTTTCTTGTTGTACGCTACACTTAAAATACATTTTTTAAAATTAAAAATATGTGCATGATCTTTAAGTTTAAGCTTTCACTGCATTATCTTATCACAGTGTAGCGGCAAAGTGATGACAAATGTGAATTTCAATCATTTTCTGAAATTATTTCTGATAAATAGATTAGGAATAAATGTTTTATTTTATTTTATTTTATTTTACCAGGAACAAACCTCTCCTTTACAAGAATATCCTGTCCTGTCAAAATTGCAGACCAACAACATGTAAAAGTTACAATTAAAAAAAAACATCAGAGCCACAGCAGAACAAGAAACCAGGTCAACATATCCTGGATCAGACAGAGGTGTTATATAACATTATGTGACATTATAAAATCATCAGTGCTTGGTGACAGGCCTGCATGTTACTGAATGAGTCACAGCACACCTTTTCATTTTATTCTAGTATTTATTTGACTTTTTTTACTTCTATCTCTGTGGCATTGTGGTTCTGTAAGTGATACAGAGTAAACGTGCAGCATACAGAGAGCTGTAAATTTACATGCTAGTGCTTTCGGCAGCCTGACTAGAGACAGTGATATGTATCACGTTCAGTGACATGTAGCCTGCAGACTAACAGAGCCTGACTTCTGTCTTGACAAGTGACTGCTGGAAACAAGTGTCATGAGTGTGTGTTTGCAAGAAGCTCCAAAAATCCTTCAATTAGGTGTGTGTAAATAATAAAACACTGACAAAACCCCCATATTAAGTTAATACAAACATCACATGTAAAGATCTACTGGCTGTTAGCTTGCTTAAATATTTAGTGCAGTTTAAGTTGAAGTACTGAGGCATTATTTATTATATTAAGTACATTGTGTGTTCATTATATTAATTTATAATCTGAATGTGTAAACAAATGTGTAAAAAAAGTAGTTATGCCTTATTACAGTAGATGAGCATTTATGTTTTCAAATGATTATGAAAAAAGTTTTTATAATGACATTATAATTTGCTAATTAATAACAGTGACGTGGAACAACAGCATAAAGTGGAGGCCCAGTATAAACTCAGTGTGCTATAATTTTAATAATAAAAATAATTCCTTATTCACACGTCCAGTCAGTATTTCATCCACATTCTTAGTCTTGTTGTTGTTGTTGTTGTTGTCCCTTGTCTCGTTACGATTTGTAATGTGTTACCTTTTGTATAAACCATTGTTTTGTACTTTTGTTCTGAGCAAGGAGCAGATCGCAGTGTCACGGCAGCTGCGGCCTGTAGCATACACCATACACCATATACCATTATACTATAGGAGCACCCAGTAGAAACAATGGGGATGAACATGTTTGGGTGTCTGCTGCATGGTTGTGTATATCATTACGCGCAGACTCCTCCTGTTAGCAGTAATTACAGACACGTCCTGCTGGTAACACTCGCATTTTATTGGACCTTATGGCTTTGGTAACGCACCTGGACCCAAACAGTGTGTTTGCCAATCCGGACCACTTTTTTTTTGGTTTTTGGTTATGCCCATTTTGTCCAAATTTGCTGTTTTTCTTCCACACGCAGAGAGTCACCATGAACTCAAAGCTTAACGCAGACTGACTGATGTTTTATACGCGTATTTCAGCACCAAGTATAAAAGTGTTGAGCCCTTTTTTTTAATAAACTCTTGTCTTTTTCTGTCTTTGTTTCTCTTTAATGTGTTCATATAGATTGCTCGTTGCAGGACCACTTACAAGCTGATATCGCAGCATGCTCAGAGGGGACACAATGTTAAAATCATTTACGCTACTTTAAGTAATACAAAGAAAATGCTGCGTTTTAACAGCGCAACTATCGAAGAATAAACTCTCATTGCAACAGAATATTCTCTGCAGAGTGATGAGTTATTGATGCAGGTGATCTGTCCGGTTTGATAAACGCTCATATCTCCAGAGATCACCGTGGCTCCTCACCCTGCACAATGAAAGAGGCCTGCTCACGTGCCGCTGCTTCAAAGTCGCAGTCAGATTTTAAATGCAGGCTCTTGCGGATGTTGGCTGGTGGGTTACAGCGTGTTTACCGGAGTGAACAGTGGTTCACCGCTTCACAATTGGTGTGGGCTCTGCTCGCTGGGAGCAACGCGACAGTGCAACATTTTTATGAAGTATGAAGAGAAAAATGATGAGTCTGGGCTGATGGTGCAAATCCTGCAGATCCCGTCCTTCAGCACAAATAAACGGACTGAGTCAGGATGACTATATTAAACATTGTTGGAAGATACTGCAGCAGGTTGGTGTCACTGTGTCATCAAACACGAGCCTCAGTGACGACACGAAGTCCATTCATGATTTGCACTGTGTGCTGAGGTTACACAGTGTCATTATGAATCTTTTTTTTTAAATATTAATATACAAATACTTCTAATTTCTCTATTGGCCTATTTGCTATTTTCCAAGTCGGCCTATGGTCCTGCTACTGATCCTATTGTCTCGTTGTTTTCCGCTTTCTTGCACAGAACACACGTTAAATTCACTCAAATCAGCAAGTTCGATTAAAGGTGTAGATTTCTCCTTCAGTAGTTACATGTGCATTTATCCCCCCGTAAAAATATTAAAGTAGCATATACATTTTATTTTTGACAAAATTAAAGACATTTAAATCATAAATTGGTGCATAAAAATTCACCAGAATGCAGGAAACTGGGTGTTTGACGCTCAAGAAATTTTGCCCCAAACCCTTCATATGTGTCCTCCCCAAATATTGAAAGGAAACCTACGCCCTTATCATAATTATTATTATTATTACGGACGTGTACAGTCAGGGTTTTTTGCGAGTATTTGTGCTGTTTTGTTTTGTTTTTAAATGGGGACGACGTTTTGTTTTGTTTAAAAGATGCATAGCTCACATCGCTCAATAAATACTAATATTATTATATTGCTTTTTTTTTTTTTTTACCATATAACATATTAAAATATTTTTATTAATTTAATCATGGATTCAAAGCTTTTGCTAGATTAAAACTGATAACAATAAAAAGAATAATATAATACAATTACATACAACAATAAGAATAATTTGATCATGTGTTTAACATTAAAGGACAGTTGAACCTGTTTTTTACAACGTCAAATCCTTCAGTAAATAAGGTGTTTTATCCGAGCACCCGGTGGTCAGGTGACCATATGAACGTGTGGAGCTTATAAACACTTACATGTTATTGCTCTGTGTAAATGTAATAATGAACACCTATTCTTTCACATAGCCTACTTGTTCTCATAGCTGGTACGTCCAGTTATCTGTAGGCCTAAATACACTGAGAGCGATGCAAAACCCGAGTCAGATCGCTTGTGTACTTGGCCAATAAAAATGATTGTGATTCTTCAGCATCGTAATAAGTCTCATAGAGAAATTACTGATGTGGAGCATTTATGAAATTGGGCCTGTCCCAAATAAAATATCATTACACTCAACACACACAAACATGGGTGTAGGATTTGTTTTAAGGCTGGGAGTAAGGAGGGTCCACGGCAAGAAAACTCTTACTATCCTACATTCTGGTGATTTTTTATTATTATTCTATTTATTTAATTTTTTGGCACCAGTTTGTGCCTTTTCTGTGCCAATTTATGGTGTTAATTGGTGTCTTAGATTTTGTCAAAATAAAGGTCTTCTGCTACTTTCAATTTCTTTATTGGTCTAAATATTGAGGCGGATGTGTCCCCTGCGTCCCCCTGAAGTCTACAGATATGGCGACATGAAATCCAATAGGTGCACTCATGTTGTGTTCTCAAAAAAAAAAAAAAAGTAGGCTATCATGGTGTATAACCAGGGGCAAAACTGTGGGGCCCTTGGGCTGGAGGGGCCTGTAGAGAGAGCAGGCCCTTGCATGGGATTAAGATGTTCAAAGATGAATAAAAACCAAAATAATTATAGTGTCCTCAAAAAGGCAAACCCATCTGTTGTGGGTCTCTTTTTTCTTTTTATTTATTTCTTTTTAAATATGCTTTATATAAAATCTAAAAACTATTCAATTGAATGATTAATTTCTTACCTTCTTTGTTATTTTTGTCAGATATGCAGGGATGCTTGCTGGGTAATATTTATGTTAATGTTGTCCAATTTGTTTCAAGACAATAGGCTACATATAACGAAAACGATTTCCGTGGTGCTGTTTAGCTCTGTTTTCTGTCGTATAACCCATATCAAGTTGATTTAAACACGCATCAACGTGCGTAAAATAACTAACACCAAATGTCATGTGTGCGCAGGTGGAGATCCCAAAGACAACGTCATCATCCTCATCGTCATCCTCCTCGACAGCGGGCGATAAGAAGAGTAAAGGACGGACAGGATGGCCTCAACATGTCTGGGCCCTGGAACTCAAACAGTAGCGCCTCCTTCCCTCCTTCCCTCCTTCCCTCACTCCCTCCGTCCTGACAGCACCCTGTCCCTCCTCCAGCTCCTCCGGGAGAGTGATGGGACAGTCATGGCGCGCTCTGATGAACTGTACCGGCGCTCATCGTCATCATCGTGACCTCTCTGGACCTGGATCGAGAACGGTGGACGCTTGTGTAGCTCCGTTCATGTTGGTGAGACACGAAGAAAGTTGGAGTTCCTGGTAGAGCATGATTTCAGATTTATAACTCCCCACACCTTTCATCAGCGACCCCTGATGTCCTCCTTAAATTGTACCCCGAGAAAAAATCCCTCATGAAAATTTTAACCAAAAGAAGGGGGTCGCCAAATGGAAATATCCCGCATGTTTTATCAATCATCATTCCCCTATAATTCAACATATTTGATGTCAGTGGAAACTTTAGGACAGGCTCATTTAAAATACAGTCTATAAGCTTGGATGTGCGTCACAGCAGCTGGGTTGGATAGGTTTGATAAAATCCATCGTACATTTGAATCAACAGGAAACACTGCAACCAGCCCAGTCTAATGAAATAGGTGCTGTTTGGTGGATGGGATGTATGCCGAATTAAAGAGTGGTCTATAAAAGCTCTCAGGTTCTGTTCTGCCAGATGTGTAGGGCCCTACGTTTCCACTGAGCGAATATACCACTGCTTAGATAATGAACGGAGACCGGCGGAGTCTCTCTTCCTGCAGAGGGGAAACAGGACCGGGATAGGCGGAACCATTTCTCCCCTTTCTCTCCAAACACCTCCCATTAAAACCACCACACACACACACACACACACACACACACACACACACACACTCTCTCTCTCTCTCTCACACACACACACACATGCACGGGGTGTTGACGTGCTCTCTGCTTTATTTAACGGAATATATTTATGTGCAATGCGGCCGTGAGAAGGACCCGAGCAGCGACTGCGCTGACTCACACCGGACATTTTACTGAGCAGGCCTACCTTTGATTAAACGACAAGGTGTATGTGAAGTCTCTCTTTCTTTCTCTCTCTCTCTCTCTCTCTCTTTTCTCTCTCGCAATTTCTGGGTTGTAAATGTATTGACGTCACGGTGATGACGACGTGTCCGTGTTGTGGTGTGAAAAATGTGGTGGGAGACTAAAATAATGCTTTATGTGGGGTGTAAACAGTGTCATAAATTTAATAAACCACCACCTGGTGATGCAAAGTGGATGATTTTTTACTTTCAGTGGGTCAAAGTGGATTGTGTGTAAATTTAATACTGATGTCTGAGAATGAGTCAGAAGTAACAAGAGAAAGTTTCCACATGTAGCTCCAATGAGCATTTGGACTCAAGGAAAAAAAGACATCAGCCTAAAAGTGTGTGATGTGCAGCATTATTATGAACATGGCTCCCTATTTCAAAGCAAAAAAAATGACCAAAAAATAATTTGAAATAGTTACTTTCATGTCATGACAAAAACGGAGCCAAGATTTAGTGTTAGAATTCTGGACAGGGACAAAAATTAGATCATATGTGTGGATTTTGTGAACTTGTGCATTTACCCCCACCCTCCCCCAAAAATATAAATAAAGAAATAAAAATAGAAAAATAAGAAAAATAAATTTCCATTATAAATTGATGAAAAAAGGCACAAATTGGTGCAGAAAAATTTACCAAAATGCAGAAAATTAGTCTCTGATGCTCAAAATTTCCTGATGAGGACCCCAAAACCCCACTTCATATGTTTCCCCCTAAAATTTGAAACAATACCTACGCCCCTAAAGAAGATTACAGCCTGTGTTGCATAGAAAATGTGTGCCAGATAATAAGATAGCCTACAGATATTTAAAATTGTAGGACATAGTCTTAATTTATTTTTTAGGCTACCCTTTTTCTTAAAGGCATCTAAATTTTAGTTACGAGCACAAAAAAATTAGTGTGACTTCATGACATAAATACATACTTTCTAATGTAGTTGTTTGTTCTCAACTTTCAAAAAAAAAATAAGGGTTTCGACTTTGTGTTTGCAGCTACAACTGCGGCCTACAAACATCTAACAGCCTCATTAAAAACTCAGATTTAGTTAGTACGGTTTAACACTATATAGTGTTAATCCTATTGTAATAAAGATCTGAAGAAGTGCAGTTCATGCACCTTATTCACAGTTGAATTAGAGATCAGGCCTTCAACAGGCTGTATCTTCAAGTTTACAGTGCAGTGTGAGGCGTATTAAAATAGTGCAATTGTTAAGCTCAAGTCTTGATAAGCTGGAAAATATGTGAACACAAAATGGCATTCTTTTTTTTTTCTTTAAAAAAGGGGGAGCAGCGGCCCTGCCTTAGCTTATGAGGTCAGATATTAAAATTATTACCCACCCAATGAACTCCCAGCAGAGCTTGCAGACTGTTCCTGGTTCATCTTTTCGCTTCCATGTTTCTCATGGTTGTGTGGCATGTAGTCTTTCAATGCAGTGGATGATTACAACAGATATTTAGTATGTTTTCCCATTGGAGAAGCAGTTTAGAGATGACTGGGTTGAATTGGTGATTTGTTCAATCTCTTAGGCTCGATCGTAAAGCTTCTGTGCCATGGTGTGAGTATAGTGATCATAACCGAGGAATGATGGAAAAAGTACAAAAAGTCTTCAAGTTGGAAGAAAAAACATCAAAATTACACTTTTTTTCCCGACTTTATTCATAGAAAACCCTAAAAATGTGTATAAGAATAATATTATTGATGTGTGAACCAGGGCCAGATCTGGGATGTGTCTATCAGGGACCAGAAAGGGCCATAGTTTACACAACAGGGCCCAATTTGAAGCCTGGGGTCCACCTTCAGGAAAATCTGAGAATTAGCATTTCCTGCATTCTGGTGACTTTTAATGTATGTAAACAACCACAAAACCTAAAATCAAATCAACTTGGGTCAGAACTTTTTTGAAAACGCAAACAGAAAGTTCAGGTACTAGTAAACAATGTGATAAAGCCTCCTAATCCCATGGTGCTGACTCTTTCTCACAATTCTCTCACATTTTTGTCGTCCTGAGGGATTCATTTCACACAGCGTTAGGAACCTGGAATTGTTCGTCCATTAGCAATGCATGGATCGGCTCTGACGTCATCTGTACACATAAATTATCCACATGAATGACTTATTTTCTCCAATTTAGAGACCTGCACCCACATGGACATTTCACTCCCCCTCCACCAGTCCCGATAGGCTTTGTACTGTATTGATGTATGAGTGTTTTCTTTAACAACATGATGATTACAGAGGCTGCTTTCAGTAACTGTAACATTTCCATGCGTGCAGTGATGTCACTGCTGCAAATATCGTGGGACCAAACTAAAAACTGTAGCCTTAAACTTGACAGAGGAAACAGAGCTAAACTTATAGCTTGTGAAATAATCAGTGACGTCACCGTGCTGTTCCTTGAGGCGCACAGTGGGGATGCACTTCTAGTTTCTGTTGTGGTGATGGCTGCAAGTATTTAATAAACCCAATATCATAAGTGTGACGATATGGTATCATCCATCCATCCATCCATCCATCCATCCATCCATCCATTTTCATCCACTTATACGGGGCCAGGTCAGGGGGGCAACAGGCTGAACAGGGTACTCTAGATGTCCCTCTCCCCATGCAAGGTTTTCCAGCTCCTCCTGGGGGATCCCGACATGTTTCCAGGCCAAACGAGATATATAATCCCTCCAACATGTTCTGGGTCTGCCTACCAGTTGGATGTGCACCCAGGAGGCATCCTGATCAGATGCCCGAACCACCTCAACTGGCGCCTTTCGACACAAAGGAGCAGCAGCTCTACTTTTAGCTCCCTCTGGATGTCTGAGCTCCTCACCCTATCCCTATTCTGAGCCTAGCCACCCTACAGAGCAAACATATTTCAGCCACTTGTATCCGCAATGTCATTCTATCGATCTCTACCCAAAGCTCATGACCATAGGTGAGGGTCGGAACGCAGATGGACCAGTTAATCGAGAGCTTTGCCTCCTGGCTCAGCTCCCTCTTCACCACAACAGTCCAACACAATGCCTGCATCACTGGTGACGCACACCAAACTGCCTGTGCATGTCCTGTCGTGATATGATAACATCTACAGTAGACACATCTTTCAAAATTCAGCTAATGAAGTGCTCTGAAACAAACAGGTTAATGTCCCTGTGGCCTCGCTCCTGGATCTGGCCATGCTAAGAAGCAGATCGGTTTGTGTATCTGCATACTGTACGTCTCTGTGATGTCTGTCTCTCTTCACATCAGGAAGAAGGAGAAGAACAGGTGCTAAGCTTCAGGAGACTTGATGTATTTAACTATTCGCAACAGATCCAAGATAGTGTATCATAAATTCAGCAGTGAATGACATTCAGCAATTATTGCTCTCGTTTTGTTAGCAGTGCCGGTCGTATTTGTGTAACTGTTACATATTACGTTGGACAGCAGGAGGATTTGTTGCTGCCTGTGTTGACACACTTCTGTGATTTGTGACACAGATGAGGGAATATCGGAGCCAAACATTCTCATATCCCACGTGAATAATAACCAGGAGACTAATGTGAAAAGTTCTTCAAAGCAGACAGAAGGTAATAAATTGGATAAGTGATGTAAGTCTGTTTTGCTTCTGTCCAAATATCAATTGCACGAAAAATGTTGGCTTTGGACGTTTCAGCAAATCACTGATATGTTACATTTGCATGTTATTATGAAGTGCATACATTGAAACTTCACATTGAAATTTTGTGTTTCAATAACGCTGTGGTTAATGTGTGGTCAGGTTTAGGCACAAAAAACACTTATGGTTACAGAAGATCATATTTTGGCTTAAAATACCTGGTTTTCGAGGGCACACTCCCAGCAGGAAAAGCATTGATGTCTTGGTAAAAAACAAACTGCTTTACATGCCTTTAAAGCCACTGGAAACACAGCGACAGGTTGCTACAAAACACCCACATTTGGTGCCTAAAAGCTGTTGGAAACACAGCAGTGACTCATTAGATTTGTTTTTTATTTGTTGGTCTTAAACAGTGGTCTGCAGCTTGGCAGGTGTCTCGCCTGGGTGACACACCATCCACCATCCTTTCCTCTTCCTGATAACAAAGTCAGCTCATTTACTATGCCACTTTAGAAATGTTGATATGATATGAAATGTACAAATGTAACGTATTTGTTGTTTGCAGAAATGTACAATACCAACATCATCTGGAGGCTGGGCTGTTGGTCGACGTTAATACATCACTGTCAAAGTCATATGACTTTGACAGTGATGTTTGCTGCTGCACCTGCTGTTTCAGACAATAGGCTGAGATTCTTGCAAGCAAACCCTGCAACATTCTTCCCAGCAAAGGCCTTATCATATTTCTGTGGCAAACTCTCACGTGGAGAGTTGTGATTGGTTTCACTCAGCTTCTATAATTTTCGGCTGCATTTGATTCTGGTGCTGGCAACATTTTTTGTTGTAAAGACCACAAAGGAAATGCTGAGGATTTTTTTGTTTTAAGTTAGGCTAGGTTTATTTTAGGGATGCACAATATTGGATTTTTTGCTACTATCCAATATGCCAGTATGTAACAACTCATTTGAGCGATAACCAGTATCGAAATATCCACTTTTGTCCCCAACTTATTTCAGTGATCATCAAGTCTCTTCTGTAGTGGAATTAACATCATATTATGCATGCATACTCTTATCGTGATGGCCCACCAGTAGATGGAGACATGAAATACAATACTTTTAAATGTATGTAATATTCATTCATTGTGCAAAATAACAATGAGCTTGTCATGTAAACCTTATCCATACTGGAGAGGGAGATTTTCTTTATCACAGATAACCATTTTCCCCCAACATGGGACAGGTTCTGTTTGGTGCATTTTGACCAAAAATAAAATTGGTTCAGAATGTGAAAAGTTGGTTCCCAGCTGCAACAAAAAAAGCAGGTTTTCCTTGAAGACATCAAAAGGCATGTCATATTCTACAGCTTAGAAAGAGAGTCCTGCAGGAACAGTCCTCTTCATCTTCTTACAACTGATAGTTGGTCCGTGCTTTTTTTTAAAAATAAAAACAAACATGTGTGATAACAGAATAAATCCCTGCGGGAAATTAATGCGATCCACTATATTGCTACTGTTTACTTCCATTGTGCAGTCACTAAAAATAATAATACATTAATTAATTCATTCATTTTCCATAACCAGTTATCCTATTAGGGGATGTGGAGGGCCTGGAACCTATGCCAGCTGACACTGGGCGAGAGGTGGGGTACACCCTGGACAGGTCGCCAGACTATCACAGGGCTGACACATAGAGACAGACATTCACACTCACATTCACACCTACGGCCAGTTTAGAGTCAACAGTTAACCTAACAGGCAATTTAAAGTCACCAATTAACCCGCCCTGCATGTTTCTGGGTTGAGGGAGGAAGCCGGAGTACCCTGAGGAAACCCACGCTGACACAGGGACAACATACAAACTCGGCACAGAAGGGCTCCCCCACCCTGGATTTGAATAGGGAGCTCTCTTGCTGTGAGGCAACAATACTAACCACTGTACCACTGTGCCGCCCTAAAAAAAAAAAATAAGACATAGCACATTTAATAAAATGGTGGGCATTGGTTGCACACAGATCGTTTGCTTTGGCGGCAACTTACAGAATTGTGTTAGATCAACACAAACTATTGATGTTCAATCAACACAAATACTTCATATTGATACAAAGTAAGTGAAATTTGATTCAATTAAGTAACTTAAACACTTTCATAATATTACTTAAATACAATTTGATCACATACATTGTGCAGCACCCTCGGTTGACACATCCTTGCTAAATTGTACCAAGGTTTCAGGAGTCCTGAAAGGAACCATTTCAAGATTTCAAAAACTGATAACTACTGCAACACTCCAATACAAAAGCATTATCCCATCTTAAGACTCAATAGCTACCTAATTTAATAATTCTATCATAAGAGCCACTTAAGCACATATTTATATTTAGTAAAAATGTCTGTGTTGATGTTACATATCATATAGGTTCTGCTATTATTTAAGTTTTTAGATTAATATTTTTATTAGTGTATAGAAGTGGACTATGCTAAGGTTACGTTTACATTTATTTTATTCATGTGTTAGAATATAGGCAAGTTTTTATGACATGTATGTTGCCATAAGGCAGTTTAGTGTGCATGACAAAAAGGAGATTGTTGACAACGACATGAAGTTTGTGTTGGTTTGGATCGTAATAAGTTTTTGACCAGGTTATGCAGGGTATAAGTGTATGATAACGGGTAATACAAGGGAATATATAGAAATAGGATATCAAGTCATTAGTTGACCGTACGAGATAGAATTTCAGAAGGACTTGGCCTGTTGTTTTGGGGGTTTTCTGTATTCCCAATAAACGTTGTTCAGCTTTTTCCCTGCCTCATGAGTACCGTGGATCTTCTGAAAAGGAACAGAAACACGAGTCAAAACCGAGACACCTCGCAGACTTTGCGGCTGAGGAACTATGGAACTTTGGTATGTTGAAACGGCCACTATATCTGTTAACTTAAAAACTTACTGTCAAAAACGATTGTTATCAATAGTTGTATGGCGTACATTGGTAACTAATATAGTGACAAACAGACACTGTGTATTTAGGCATGATTTATGGATTGAATATGAGTTTTAGAGCCGTATGGTTTAATGATTTGAAATGTTTCTCAACCCACACAAAATTAAAATTCTTTGGTTTGTGGTTAATAAATAATGCCAAACTTGTACCGGTCAAACCCAGTAACAAATAAACTCCACAACTGTAGTTTTGTCACGTTGACAGCTGAAACACTGACACACATTCAACCAACCCTACAGAACAGTTATTGACATGCTTCCCGCTCTTCACATCGCCATGGTATCTGATGGAGCTGTCACTCAGTTATCCATTGATAAGGCCTTATCTCTCATCCCAGTCGGTATGTTGTTGGTGGGAGACGGGGGGAGAAAGAGCTTGAGAGGATTTTTCTCGTCCTGACAAAGACTAACGTGAGATGTAATGGCCTGAGTCTGGCCTCAGGTGAAGACAGGAGAGCAGATAATTAGTGAGAGAGCTGGCGTCAGACAGAGTTGACCCCACAGTGACCGGGACACAAAGAGACACGCACACAAATACACACGCTTCAACCTCAGGAAGCTGTTTGTCTCTGAGTCAGCTATGGGGAGCAATGAAGCTAATGACTATGAATTTACAGTATGACAGTATGGATTCATATTTTACTGTACAGCTATAAATATCTTGTAAAATACCACCTCTACTGTTACTATTAGACACTGAGCAATTATCTTGTAACGAAGCTGAGCCAAAGCTGTTCCTGAAATAATAAAGCAGTAAACCACTATTTGATATGTAAAGCTATGGTAGTGTAAAGGTATAATGAGCAGAATAAATGCAGTCGCCATAAGAAAATGTTGGAATTGTACTTTTCTGTAAACCACAAATACTTTGCATTTGTACGTCCATGTGTATCATACCAGCATTTCTAAAATGACGTAGTTAATAAGCTGACTACGTCATAGGGAGGAAGAGGGGATGGTGGACATCTGCCAAACTGCAGACCACTGTTTGAGACCAACAAACAACAAAACCAGTTGTGATTTAGCGAGTCATTGCTGTTTTTCCAGTGGCTTTTTGGGCACAAATCCTGGATGTTTTGTAGCGACCTGTTGCTATTTTTCCAGCAGGGATTGTGCCCCCAAACCAGGTACTTTAAGATGATCTTTTCCTGGGTCCATGTCATTGGTCCGACAGCCCATTAGTCCAACGGTGCGCGGTGCTGAACGGCTCCCGGCAGGCCTATTTCTGCCTTGATGATGGCTTATGTGTTTGACACTTTCTTTTTCATTTTAACCCACACCATGATCTTTTCCTGACCCTAACCAAGTGGTTTTTGTGCCTAAACCTAACCAGACCTTAACCACAGGGCATCATGATGATTTCGGAACAACGGGACTTCGGAACAATGGGTTTAATATGGTCAGAACAATGGGCTGTCGGACCAATGGGCAGTTCCCCTTTTCCTATCTATAATAGCGGTTTTTGTGCCTAAATATAACCACACATTAACCACAGCTATGTTGAAATGTGAATGTGATAATGAGGAAACATAAGGTAGCCAAGGTTCACAGAGACAGACACTGCCAAAGAATTTTCTGGCAATTGGGGCAACCAATCTCACTCCAAAGTTGTCAAAATCCGGTGCTTTGGCAGTGACTTGCGATTTCAGACACTTACGAAATAAAGCTGTCCCTTAACGCTGGCATGGTACGTGGCCGGTCACTGTTATAGTTAAATGGCATTTGGCAGTGTCAGGGGGAAACGCAGCAGGACAAGAACAAAAGTTAAGGCGGTGGATGGGTCAAACAAACTCCAACCTTCACCCGGGAAAGCTGTGTTCATGTCCCATAAGATTATAAAGCCAAACCCTCCTCTTTTTTCCTAAACCTAACTATGCACTTTTGTTGCCGAAACCCAACCGTGGGTGTAAGTTGTTGAAAGAAAAAAAAACGTCAATTCGCATTGTTGTACCGACTTAGTGTGTTTATTTTGAAAGTGACTGTATGTAAATGGTACATTTCCTGTGAAAACGGAAGTGTATTTTGAAGGAAGACAATGCATGTAACTGGCAGAACTTGACATGGCGTCCCAGAACGTCAACAACCAACACACCCAGGGTACCTTTGACGTCGTATCTGGACGTGGAAAGTCTATGACCAAACTTCAATATGAAACGAGGTCGGAGTGAGAATGTGTCGATTGGGTTGGCAGAGAATGAAGTCATGCCACCTCTCTGTGGGTTGTAATCCAAGCTTCTCCGGTATTTTTTGTGGTTGATGGTCTGGCGTTGCGTGCACATGAATTCCTGTGAGTCCTGTGTGTGTATCCCACTGGCTAGCTAATCGCAACCGCTTTGCACTATGGAAGAAACACTCATCGCATATTGACGTGCTTGGTCATAGACTTTCCACGTCCACATACAATATGCAAGGTACCCTGGGTGCATTGGTGGTTGATGTTCTGGGATGCCCTGTCAAGTTCTGCCTGTTACATGTATTGTCCTCTTTCAAAATACACTTCCGTTTTCACAGGAAATGCAACGTTAATATACAGTCTTTCAAAATAAACACACTACATTGGTACAACACAACGAATTGCCATTTTTTTTCCTTCAACAACAAACTATATAACTATATTTTACCAGTTGTTCTTTTTTACACACTGTTGCTGTTGAGCATGTGCCAGCCTTGCGACCTAGCCATCCATTCACTTTTGCCTGCATCTTCTGATACCTGGCCTGGACTCACCATCAGTGATGTATCCTGGGACATTCAGGTGTGTTGGGTATTTCAACATCAAACACTTTTGCCCAGGCGACCTAGCTGAGGCTGTGTCTTTACTGTATTAAGGAAATGATGGTGAGTGCTACAGTGTAGGCACAGCCCTGCAAAGCCTGAGGAAATAACCTCCACATGTATGTACCATGTTAAAGCCTCATCTGTAGCAGTGACAAACCAGGCCTTTATACTCACCTTCTTCTGCTCAAAGGCTTCCTCAACCAATTGACTCCAATGAGCTTG
>NC_065510.1:12839018-12865105 GCF_006386435.1 Epinephelus moara | reverse complement strand
AAACGACATGAAAAAAAGTCATAGTATAGTATGTCGTCAAAAACCATGAAAAAACGCCATAGTATAGTATGTTGTCAAAAACCATAAAAAAACGCCATAGTATAGCATGTTGTCAAAAACCATAAAAAAACGCCATAGTATAGCATGTCGTCAAAAATCCTGCAAAAACGTCATGGCATAGTATCTTGTCAAAAACCATGAAAAAACGCCATAGTATAGCATGTCGTAAAAAATCCTGCAAAAACGTCATAGTATAGTATGTCGTCAACAACCATGAAAAAAAGTCATAGTATAGTATGTCGTCAAAGATGATGAAAAAGTCATTGTGTAGTACATCGTCAAAAAACATGAAAAAATACCATAGCACAGTATGTCGTCAAAAATCATGAAAAAAAGTCATAGTATAGCATGTTGTCAAAAACTCATGAAAAAAAGTCATAGTATAGCATGTCGTCAAAAACGACCTGTAAATGTCATGGTATAGTATGTCCAGGGATGGACTGGGACTAAAAAACAGCCCTTGACTTTAACTCAGCCTGGCCCACAACAATTGGTGTGCGGAAACTCATCAAACCCTGGCACCGGTGTCACAATACTTCAATCGTGACTCATGATACTACACCATCTGGTTCTCTTCACAGTATGTAAGCCATTTCTGTCTGTGCCATCTTTGTGTTTAAACACTCTGTTTACTGTCAGGTATTTTGTCTTCTTCTGAGGGTGGTAAGAAAAAACACTTCTAGGCTGTGACTGTGTGACTTGGGGCGCTTAAAGTAATGTAAGGTTGAGCTGGAGTGGGTGTCATCCTTTGCCCTCGGTCTAAGCTCAACCTGAATAAACAAATGATGGAATGGATTAAAAAAAAAAACAGGTTTTATGCATACAGCATATTATATCATCTATTCCATGCAAAAATTACTTTTTTACTTAATAATCTTAATTAATTTATGCAGTAATTAATCTTACTGCACTAATTCTAATACCACATTTTAATGAAAATACATCACTACAAATTTAACTTCTGTATTCAAAGCCTTTAAAGTTTGTAAATATTATCAGAAAACTGTACCAAAACTTTAAAAAGCAAAAGCACAACAGTCCCTGTCAGTTTTGTACTTTTTTTTTTATATTTCTAAAACGTTTAAAGTGGAGCTGTTTTAACTACTGTAATCATTATTTCATTTCATTGTTTGCATTGTATTGAGCAACACAAACTGGGTGTAGATAAAAATGTAGCAACCTGAATAACATTTGCTAACATCAGCCCTAGCAAGTAACTCTCTTTCTCCCTCTCTCATGTTCCACACTTACTTGCCCTGTACCTGTCTGTGGAACTTCCACCAGCTCATCTCTCTGTCCCTCATCATCACAGGTGGCCCTACCATGCTGAGGCTGCACAGCTGTCTGGCTCCCGCGAGTCCCGGCCTCAACACTCACTTCTTCACTCACTTCTTGGATGCTGCTAATATTAACGTGAACTTGTGCTGCAGTGCTGCTGCTGCTGGCTGTCCTGCTGAACATTTCAGTTAGTTGCGACATTTAGTGACTTCACTCTGTAAATGTTGCAGGTTTTTTTTCCCACGTGGAGGCCGCCAGCCGTCCTGGAGTACCGGCCGTTCTGTGGTTCTCCAGAACACACAGATGGCTAGTCCGCCCCTGAATATGTCGTCAAAAATCATGAAAAAATATAGTATAGTATGTCATCAAAAATCATGAAAACAAGTCATAGTATAGTATGTTGTCAAAAATCATGAAAAAATGTCATAGTATAGTATGTCATCAAAAACGACATAAAAAAGTCATAGTATAGTATGTCATCAAAAACGACATAAAAAAGACATAGTATAGTATGTTGTGAAATATCGTGAAAAAATATTCATAGTAAAGTATGTAATCAAATATACTGAAAAAGGTCATAGTATAGTATGTCGTCAAAAATGATGAAAAATGTCATAGTGTAGTATGTCATCAAAAATCATGAAAAAAAGTCACAGTATGTATGTTGTGAAATATCGTGAAAAATATTCACAGTAAAGTATGTAATCAAATATACTGAAAAAGGTCATAGTATAGTATGTCATCAAAAATCATGAAACAAAGTCATAGTATGTCGTCAAAAACGACATGAAAAAGACATAGTATATAGTATGTAATCAAATATACTGAAAAAGGTCATATAATAGGTCAATAATGAAAAAATGTCATAGTATAGTATGTCATTAAAAACGACATGAAAAAGTCATAGTATAGTGTGTTTTAAAAAATTGCGATAAAGCGCGTAGCATAGTCTCGTCAAAAACTTGATCAAAGTCATAGTATGTTGTCAAAAACTACGAAAAAACGTCATAGTATAGTGACAAAAATTGTGAAAAAATGATGTGGAAAAAATCGTAGTAAAACATGCCATTAAATGACATAGTGTGTTGAAAAAAAGACATTTTATAAGGTGTTAAAAAAGACATAGTATAGCATATGAAAAAATGTTATGTTGAAAATAGTATATAATAATATAATATAGTAAGTCAGTTATAAGTCATAGTATAGTTTGTGAAATAAAGTCATAGTATAGTAAGTCAAAAAAGTAATAATACAGCCATTGTATAGTAAAAAGTCTTACCTTAAAAAACATCTCATCATGTTATCAAATAATGTAATTGATAATAATGTATCTGAAATATAATGAAAAGATAAATCTTAGCAGTGATAATTAAAGGGGGCAGGAAATATGACAATAAAGCAAAGTTCGAATAACAAAAATATGTCTGCAAAATATTGATAACGTTACCTTGCTGGGCAGATTATAGAGGTTAGAAGTCTGGAGGGCAAATGTGTCTTGGGTGGACATGCTATCTATTCATAGATAAAAATCCTAATCTGAAAAAGTAATAAGTAATGTTAGCTGTAGGATAAATGTAATGGAATAAACACATTATACTTCCCTATTAAATGTAGTAGAATATAGTAGCATAGAATGCAAAAATATTAAAGTACAAGTACCTTAAAATTGTACTTGAGTAAATGCACTTTGTTAACTCCCACCTGTGATCCTTGTCGAGTGGAGTCTGTTCCATCCAGTCCCTCAGATAAAACAGGAGTGTCAAGACTCCTGACCGCAGACTGCATGATAGACAACATGTGCTTTGAAAACTGTCAAGTACCTGTACTCAATAACAATACCCAAATGCTGCATGGAACTATGCCACCATGTTCACTGCAGCTAACAGCTTTACACAGTTATCCTTTGAGAGTGGACAGAAAAAGAAACAAAGATGTACAACACAGTAAAAAGAACAACCATAGTTTCAAGGATTTTTATTCTTTACCGTAGAAACACTGTACATAAATTACTTTCTCTGAGACTAATATTGATGTACGGATAAGTGGAATTTCTCAACCTTCAAAATAAAAAAGATCAACCCATAAAACATTGTCAACTTGTCTCTGAAAAAAGATTGGTAGCATATGATGTTAACACTCTGTGTAAAGTTCCTGTTCTTTCCTTTAAAATGATTAAAGATGCCTTCCCAACCTTGTAAACACACATACACACAAAGAAAACTCCTCTATACGAGTACAGAGACCCACAATCAATGAGAAAACATCCACATCGATTTTTGATCTATACTGTTACTCATTAAAGTCACTGATGGCAATGCACTGTCCCTTTAAGGAGAAACGAGCAAAAACGAGGAGAGAAGCAACAATTAGTTACTACTCACAGCAACCCTGCCCCCCCAAAAGCCATGACAACATGTTTCTATTGCAAGCAATACTACTACCTTTGACCGATAAAAGCACAAGGTCTATGCATTATGAGGCTGAGTCACATTTTGCAGAAGTGGAGGACTCCTGGGCTGATAGGGGATCAGTGTTTTTCAGGACCAGTGAGCCCACTCGGTCCACAAAGAATCAGAAACAGCCGTGGCACCGTGGTCGCCCTGTTTCCTCACAGACCGCTGTTGATTGTAGTCTGAAACTGTACGATTTTTATAGACCTTGTAAAAGACCAGGGGATGAGAAGGAGTGGTTTTAGAACTGACCAAACAGATAATAGATAAGAAGGAAACAAAAACACAACTCAAAGTTTTGTTCAGTTCAGGTCATGGTCCATTCCAGTGGTGGTGTTGGTGGTGTAGTAATAGTAGTAATAGTGGTATAGGTAATAGTATGTAAACATTTTTTTGTTCATTTTTATATCCCCTTTTTGTCTGAAGCAAATGCAAGTTTATATATAAAAACAAAACAAAAAATCCAAACAGAAAATAAGTCTTTTTTTTCCTTCGTACAAATTGTAGTCCTTTTTTGTGCCTGTCTCTCTTAGAGAGAGTCCACAACAGTTCCATTCAATGGCTTCAGCCATGAAAACAATAGATCCTATAGACATGGCTCATAGAGGCCTATAACCCAGAGCGACGGGTCACAGCTGGACCCACACAGATATGATACCTGCAACATCTGTTAAGAATCCACAGACATTTGTTATATTGACTGCTCTGACAGTTTACAACTGTCTAAATGCTTGGGGGCTCATCTAGTTGTGATGGCTGCTGAAATGCTCTGTTGGCTATTTGAACGAGTCTCTACATCCCACTGTTTCACAGCTAGATAGCACACGATTATAGCACTCAGGTTAGCCCCGCCTACCAGAAAGAGGGGGAGGGGCATGCGTGCAGGCTGTTTAAAGGCAGACGACAGGGCGAAAGAAAGAGAGAAAGAAAGAAAATATAGATAGAAAAAGAAAGAGAGAAAAGGCATTGGTCAGAAGACTGAACCTTCTTGAAGGCTCATGAAAACGGTTTTAAACCATCACAACTAGCTTCGTAATGTTTCGGGCCATTTGTGTTGAAGTGACTGTTCACTATAAATCCTATTTTACCGTCCAATAAAACTAATTTGCAAACATGTGGTCTCTTCAGTGGCTACTTTGAGTCTCAAGACAGTTCAGTCCGTGACATCCATTTTGTGTTAAACTGAACTTTGTTAGTCTCTGACAGTCACAGGGGGTAGAAATTAGACGTCTGTTGATGCCGTGTTACCTCCTCCCTATCTCACTCTGCCGTAAGAACTGCATGTTGTTAGCGCTGTCGGCTAGCTCTGGGTACTGCTCTATGGACAAGACGTAGTAGCCATCGTAACCCAAAACCTTCCCGCTGCTCAGCAGCTGCCTTTTCTCTCCCTCCGTCCACAGCCGAACTCCTTCCTCCCCATCTCTCACCCGCTGCTGTTCGCGGGCCCAGGCGCTCGACAGTGCCCTCTGCCTTGCGTGCTCCAGGATTCGCGCTTTCTCTTCGTCCAACGTCGTCCCATAACGCACGTGGAGTGCCAGAGCACCGTACTGCAGCTCCACGTCAGCAAAGCGCCGCGTTCTGCCGTTCATCACCGTCGTAGACTGGGACACTGTAACATTCACACCGTTTTCCAGTGATTTCCTGCCCGAGGTGAGCCGCAGCGCACTGAGGTCATTCTCAGGCAGGCTGGTCTTGATGAAGTAGTGAGTGTCTCGCCCCTCCACCGTGTAATGTAGGTCTTCAAGGTAAAAGGCATTGTTTAAGACTGCAGCCACTTTGATGCAGTCCTCGTTGGCAATGTTGAGTGCGTTGGTCACCACACGGCCCTGGATCACAGCAAGCATGACTCCCTTGCCAATCAGAGACTTGACAGTGGCGAACCACAGCCAGGGTTTGGCGTGGTCTGAATGCCGCCGGCTGAGCTGGATTTCTGGCATGCGCTCAAAGGACAGGAAGGCCCGAGACTGACGAGTCACCTCCTGCTGCACACCTGAGATGGACTGTGGACGAGAGACACAGAAAGAAATGTTTGGCTTCATGTGCTGCATGACATCATAAGAGTATAATAAGTACACTAAACAAACACTTTATTAGAGCAACATTGCATGTTAATAGAGACAGTATGGAAAAATGCATGGGTTGGTTACTTCATCTGTTAATAAGGTTCATACGTTACACAGATTCTTAGGCATAGTACGGAATTAACATGATGTCTTTGTGTTATTCTTCAGTTGCTAGAGGGTCATATTTCCTCATCACATGCTTTGGAGCTTTTACTGTCGCAGGTCTCCCACATCAATTTTTCGTATTAATCCGCCATCCGAGGCAACATTAGCTAGCTAAGTGGAAAAAACATGTTTGTCTCTACCTGATGAGGTGTGTGGTGATATTCAAATGAAATGGGTCATTGAAAACATTTAATTTGACGTTTTTATCCATCTGAGTTCTTGAGCACATTTAGATATGAAAATGAACAGCTTTGTAAATTATCTTTTTTGTTTAATTTTTTATTTAATCTAACCAATTGGCAGGACCTCTATAGACCACTAGATGGCACTCCAAGGATTGAGAATTGCTGCTGTAGCTTTAGTACATCACCTACTGCTTACCTACTACCTACTAGATTTTTATAATATTGTTTTATGTGGCTGACAGTCACAAGTTCAAGGTACTTAAAAACCTTTAAGGTAATTATAAAAGTTTTATTATTATTTTACTTTGCCAAAATCATAATTGTTTCCTCATTCTTCAACCACTGCCCTAACAAAAATTAATGCAAAAATTAGTAGTATAGTAAAACAAAAAGCAAAAAAAGTCAAAGCATACCATGTTAAAAAAATAAGTCTGCATAGTATATTAAAAAAACATCACATATATTAAAAAAACATCATATAGCATGTTGATAAAACAAAAAAAATCATAGTATTATATGTTAAACAAAATTTAAAGAAGTCATAGTATAGTAGTATGTTGAAAAACTCATAAATAGTCATAGTATAGCATGTTAAAAAACACTAAAAAAGGTCAAAGTATAGTATGTAAAAAAAATCTGTATGTCACAAAAAAGTCACAGTATAGTATATGTCATTTGACAGGATAATTATTATCACGCTCTTCGTTTTTGTAGGACGTTAGGACAAGACTTCTTCCAGAGTGGAAAACAGAAGAAGAACAGTGATTACATGCAAATGTGTCTAAGTGCTGCATATTTATATGTACTGTTGCTACATGACTGATTAAAACTAACTGTAACTAATGCATTTAGCTAGACACTGTTAAGATTCATACTCAGAATGTAGCTTTTACTTGTGCTGTTGCTTTGTTGTTTCCTTTAAATAATATCTGTAGGTGTATGTTATTGTTATGAGATATACCTTAGGTGTATTACATTTTGGTTTTCCTTCCCAGGGACTCGGGGAGAAAATGAGATTTCTGGCTGTATCCTTGGACAGTGTATCAGTTTACTGTTTGTCTTTATTGCATTTGCTTTCTGAAATAAACCAGAATAAACTAGAAAGGAACAGTGTCGCAGTAAAGCACAGGCAAGACGATATCTGTAAACACACACACAACAATAAAAATCACGCGATAACTATTTAAGAGGAGCTCAACTGTTTGTGTGCGTATATACATGTATGGGCTTGGCCGATCAACACCCCTTTAACTCCTGAATTTCCTGGTGAGAAAGGCCATTAGCGCACTCAAACAGCAAAATAAGTCCAGTTCATTCACACTTCAAATAACACATGCGGTCGGTCCAAGTCTCCCTCCTCTTCCTCCTCATTTTCTCTGGTTTTCTTCCAATTCCTTTCTGAATCTGCCGCATCTATTTTTGTCCCTGTCTTCATTAAGCAGTGTTCATGTTGGTGTCTTTATTTCAGCGAATTTCAGCACAGTCTCTCACTCTGCGCACAAGTGTGACTTCCTGATAACCTGTCCACCAAACAACTGTATAAATAGCAGCTATAACTGAATGAGCATAAGAAAAGAGTAAGGAGCAGAGAATGCAGCTTTAAGCCGAGAAAGGCATGAATGATTGGTTTTGCTGGATGACTCTTTATTGTCTCCTCTCCTCATTATTCTCACTCCATTTCTTCCTACAGTTTCTTCTTTCCCCTCCATTTCCTGATTTTCTTTTCTCTATGAATGTCAGGTTGTCTCTTGATTTCCTCACCGTTTCACCATCCCCTTTTCTCATGTTTTTAACTGCTTCCTTCCCTTCTCCATTTTCACTTTGGAGTATTGTCTCAATTTTCTGAAGTCTTTTGCTTCACAACTTCTCATCTTTTTTCTTCTTATTGCATTTTTATTTTGTATATATGGAATTGACCTTTTTTTGTATTGATCATTTTATTGTGTTTTTAGTGAAACTTTTAGTGAAACTGAATTTAGTTTTGTTGGCGGTTACAGATAGTATAGTACAAATTTATGGTATCTGTGAAATGCATGTATAGCACAAAAGCAATATATTGATGCATTTAATTTTTCCTTTTTTCTTTGTATGAAGCTAACAAATGTATGCTGTCCTGCCTATTGTAGGGTGAAATTTGAATAGTTAAAATATATTCACATAATAATTTTATTTGCATTTTATCTGTAACCACTTATCCTTTACAGGGTCACTGAAGCTGATTCCAGCTGACACTGGGAAAGAGACAAGGTACACCCATGAGGAAAGCAGGGCTGACACATAGAGACAGACAACCATCTATTCTCATAAAGTAGAACCCTGTTTCCAGTACCAGTAGAACCGTTCTGTACCGTCCCCATTTTTGGTCCCCCTCTGTTGGGGTACCTAGCACACAGATCTGGTACTAAAAGGTGGAGCTGTGAACACTGCAGTTCATTGATTGGTCAATAGCGGACGGTCACTCTGCTCAGGGCTGAGCTGTGGCTGGTTTTGAGGCTCATGTAACCACTGTTCATACCGTGGCAAGCTTACATACTGTAACTATAAAAAAAAAAAGGATGTCTTGCTGCCTCTTTCAGCAGCTGTAGTCTGAGAAAAATAATTCACTGGGCCAACTGCAGGCAACTTTTAAGGTGGAACGTTTACTCAGTGCATGAGATGATGACGTGAATCCATCAACACACCTTAAATTTCAATGTGACAACTTTGGCCATTAATTAAGTTTTAATGACATACACATTTTAGTAATGAGTGGATCTTCAAGCGTTTAAAAGTATATGTTAATTTTGACCGGATTATGTGAACTGCATATATTCCAACCCTCACTTGGAGAAAAAGAGCGCCATCCCTGTGGGCTACAACAACACTAAACCCCTGAGCTTGCCTGAGAAGGACTAAATGCACAAACCCACTATTTTTAAATATCTGATGGAGAGAGACTCTCACTGCAGCCTGTTCTATTTTGTTCTGAAAATGTCGGTGTGCAGCCGCTTTCTGTGGACGATAAACGAGGTGCAGACTGATAAAGGAGGAAATACAGTGAGTGCTGGACGGAGCAGTGAGTGACAACAACACCGCCCACATTTAGGAGTACTGTTTGTGGTGGAAATGCTAGGGCCTAGGTGTGTTTGGTGGAAACGGGCTTTATAGTCAACATAGTATCTTTGTGTCTTAGTTGGAAGCTGGAAAACCTGGAGTAACCATACAAACCACTGCTCCATTGTGCCGCACAATAATGTCATAAATAAGTACAAAGAAATACTTTTAATACAGTCATGACTAGTGATGCTACAACATCAAAAAAATTGCTGTCACATCAAAGGTTGAAGATCTGAGCAGCTCCATATGGTTAAATGTGCATTTGCTATGATGACAGCGCACAGTCTGCTGCTAATACAACAGTCATCTACATCTGTGATTCTCTTGACCCAAGAGTTCTTAGCATACTTACAGGCAGGTCATCCCACAGCTGGCTCTTTTTCATCTCCAGTGAGGGCTGCGTCAGGTCAAACTTGGGAATGGGGAATCCTGGGATTGCGTTGTGGAGATGGAAGCCAAATGTGACCAACCAGATATTGACATCTGCAAAGAAAGAGAGCAGTGGATGTGAAAAAGAGAAGACATAAAAGAAGCTGAAGAGGGAGTTCAAGGCATGTTGCTTTGATGAAAGAGGCACCAGCTGCACAGACTGTAATTATAAAGACAGTGGCTCTGTATATTTCTATGCCTTTTTACAATAATTCCAGATAAACTCGCAGCTTCCAATTACTGCAATGCAAAATCTATCTGACTCAAATCATTATCATGATCATTTCCTGTCTCCATTATAAGTTTATGTTCCACCTGGCAGATGGAAAATCAAACTTTCTGCTGCTTTCACCACACACTTTAAAGCTTTTAGGTAGTGTTGGGTAATGAAGCAAAAGCAACAAACTATTCTGGAAAGAATCAGGAAGCCTTAACATGAAATTAACTTTTATCAATAAAGCATGTCTAATAGCCTACACCCACTTTTGGACTGTGGCCCACCAGTTGGAAACCACTGCTTTAAACAGCTAATAATCTACAAATAAATGAAAGAACTGATGAACTCAAATATGTATGGTTATTCGTTTTTTTGTTGTTGAGGCTATGACCCAAATTTACATTTTCTGTATTTACAGTACGTAAAGTAAAAGTATTAACCAAAGTGAATAAAAGGGGACCAGGAATAGGACTTTGCAGGACAGCTTTCCATAAACCCAGACAGAAAAACTACCTTGTTGTGCTTTTATACTTTGAATGTTTTCTTGTTACCTGTGACATATTCTTTGACCTGATGAATCTTGCTGATGGGGTTGTTGCCTCGGAACATGTAGAGGTTGAAGGGCTGGGGATCTTTGCCGACACGTGTCCATGTGCTGATGTCAGGAGTCGTCCACCTTTGCAACAAACACTCTAGTCAGATGTGACAGTAACAAAGCTGGAATAGCATCCCGCTGTACAGAACAACCTCTCATGCTTGGACTGAAAGCGAGTGAATACCTTCCAGCAGGGATGTCGTAGTCTCTGTCTCCAAAATGCAGCAGTCGGGTCAGAGGATCATACAGGCCTCCATGGAAACCAATTACCAGCACAAAGTCTGGGTTGGAATCAAAGTAAACCTCACCATATGCCGTGTACTGCACCTACAAACACATACAAACACATACAAACTTATCTGTATGATCTGATATGGAGACACAAAACCATTTCATTAACAGACTTTAAACAGATAAATGAAATACACTCATGTTTCTTTCTTTGCAAGGAAAAAAAACACATTCACACAAAGGTTATTGGAGTTAATTAAAACTACACTAAAAGCTATGTGTGAAAAACATGTTAGTTAATTAAAATGAGAATAAAAACTAGATCCAAAACTAACACAATAAGGGCAGTATAAGCACTGAGTGAACACAAAACAGAACCGATTCATAAAATAACTGAGTTGTAAAACTATAAATCATAAAATTAAGTAAGATTTTAAAAGAGTTGCAGCAGCGTGAAGCATAAATAGAAAGTAAAAACGCAAAAAGAAAGAGTTTCAGACCTGTTTTAGGAAGTCAGAGCTAGTTAAAGGCTAAAGTGAACAGATGCATTTTTAGCTTTCTTACAAATATATTTAGCAAGCTAGCTTCCCTGATATCTAGGTAGTGTGTTCCATAGCTTTGGGGTGTAATTGACAAAGGCTGCATCCCCGATCTCCTTCCAGCTGTTGCTGGGAACCTCCAATAAACCAGCAGCAGATGATCGCAGTGTTCTTGGAGGCAAATAGTTAACAAGGGAGTTAGTAATGTAGCTCCGAGCCCATGTAGGGCTTTGTATACAAGGAGGAGGACGTTAAAATCAGTTCTAAATGTAACAGGATGTCAGTGCAGAGCAGCTAGCACTGGCCTGATGTGCTCTCTCCTCTTGGTTCTGGTTAATATCCAAGCTGCAGAGTTTTGAATCAGCTGAAGTCTCTCAGTGGTGTTTTTTGGGAGGCCGGTAAAAAGTGCATAACAGTCGTTGAGTCGGCTTGAAATAAAGATATGAATCAATTTCTCTGCATCTTTTTCATTCAGAAATGGCTATACCGTATAACTGAAACTAAACTGGATTAAAACAAAAATTAAAAACAACATGAAAATAAAAACTAATGGAAAATAAAAAATTATAACAACTCCGATTCACACATACGTACCTGTTTAAGCAGCAGTCCATTGTTGCTGAAGACAGCCAGTGGCGTCCCAGTGTTATCACATGCAATATAAAACTCCTCTCCACTGCTGATCTCCATAGCGAACACATGGCCCTGGGCAACAATAAACATTACAATTACAAACACTATGAATATTATAATAATAATAATGCTAATGAGTTTTATTTTCGCTGTTGTATTCTAACTCCACATGGGATAACAGGAGGCCTGTAAAGAATGATGTCACTATTGTCATTAATTATTGTGGGTCCTGGTGCTGCTGATTCAATAACCATATTCATCACAATGAAAAAACGTTCTTCTCTGGCTGTCACTGTGTTACATGTTCCCTAACCTGTGAAGCATTTAAAGCAGCAAGAGATTTTTCGAGAATAATATAAAGTGGGGCTGCTACAGAGAAAACCATCACCTCCTCTCTAATTGAGATGCTGTACATTCACCATGTTTTCCCTGTGGTCACTGGAGGGAAACCTGCTGCACGCAGACTATCATAAATCAAAAGTTGAGAGTGAAAAACCAAAAGTGACTCATAAATAGCAGCAAGTGGGAGCTCTGTCCAGAGAAAGCTAGACTCCTCCACATTCAGTGCTTTGCCTGTCTCAAGCTGGAGATACAATTGAGTTTGGGATGAAATTTCCAAATTTGTACATACTGTCTTTGTCACATTTGATCAAATACAGTATGTTAACAATAATGTTGCCATATTAAGAATATTTTCCCAGTGTTTCTACCTGCAGGTCGTAGTAGAAGGACGTGATCTCAGAGCTGGAGTGGTTATAGACGTGGGTGATCCTGGTGGGGTAGTTCAGGTCAGCGTAGAAGAACTGCAGGTGTTGGCCCAGACTGTTCCTTGAGGCCACACGGCGACTCAAACCGTCGTAACGGTACTGGATGGTCCAGCTGGCCGCTTTACTGTAGACACGAACTAGAAGACCTGAATTACAAATGATAAAAAGGAAGAATAAGGATGTGAAGAATGACGAGACATCTGTGATGGCCAAGGCAACACAAAGTAAAAGCCAGAAGTGGTAATATTGTTCACACACTCACCTCACAACTTTGTTAAGTACACTTGTTAATTCTGTTTGCAGGCAACCACACCTCAAACAATTCATATCCAAATCTAAATCTTTCACACTGTAGGGTTTGAATGAGTAATTTTCTGTTATATTAATCATTTTTGTCCTTCTTTGTTTGAGTTACTGTGCTGGTGGGGGATCTCTTCCTGGAGAAGCAAAAGGTGGGCCAAGGGCAGAGAACAGCTAAATCCTGTGGCCAGCTCTTCAGGCAAAACCATCTACTGCCATGTCAGAGGGGGGGATTTGGGTTTAGTTAGTTTTTTCCTTTGTATTAGTTCCAGTTAAACATCCATTTTGTTTTCCCCTTTTTGTGTTTGATGGTTTGGCCAAGGCACTATATATGTTTTCTCATGTTTTTAATTCTGTTAAGTCAGTTTGTTCAGTTAACACCTTATTGTGTTGCTGTTAATTTAAATATGGCTCTATTTTGTTGACCTCTTTTATAGGCCTAGCTATTAAGTTCTTGGTTTGTACTGTTTTTTTCATCTTTTGAGTAAATAAAAACCCTATTTTTTTCCAACAAACTCCTGTTTTCCTCATTGCTTCACTGCTTCGTCCCTGGCAACAACAAATTAGATGTTGCTTCTAAAAGCTGCTATGTATAGATTTTAAAAATTGCTGATTTTAGTGGCCCCCAGTTGTAGTATAAATTTCATAAGGAGTGTTACATTTTCCTTAAATTTTGAAATGACATAATCACATTACATACATACACATTGTGGTGTTAAGTCAGGTATAAACTGGGTTAAGTTTGTCACACTAGTATTTAAAACATCAAACTCTTGTGGCAAAGTTAATTCATCTAATTGGAATCACCACATTTACAGGCTGAGTAAGTCCATGTGAGTCTTTTGTGTCAAGTTCAACTTTGGTGAATTTTGACACATAAGATGTTGACCAATAACAAGCTGTCTTGACAGTGCTGACCTTGGGGAAAAACAGAGAGCCACAGAGAGCAAAATGGAGGAGGATATTATTGTTACTACTATTAGCTGTGTTGCACCAGCCTCTTTTATTTAACCCTCATCCATTAGAGTCTTCGCTGCTCCACAAGAGTAATGGTTTTAATAATAAGACAGTTATGAGACAGGAGCTGACAGTACAGAACTCTTAAATAAGCTGTGTGAATTTGTTGTCTAATTAGCAACCACGCTACCAAGCTCAATAACTGGCAATTAGAGAGCTAGCTACCTTGGAGTGCTATTATCATCATGATGTATAAAGAGAACTGGACACAGCATTTAAGCGGAGCCCTATTTATTCCTATGAAAGTTGCCCAGTGTCCCACAAAGCCAAAAAAGTTCGCCTTCCCAGGTAGAAAATTCTCCAGATCTTCCACATCGTTGAGCCCACAGAGCAAATGTTCTAGAGACTTTGACTCTTCAGGGTTAGCAATCCGCTAAACTGAATGTTGAAGCTCCTCTTCACTTTTGAAATGTTATTGGACCAAATCAGAGTTTATGCTAACCTTTCTTTTTGACAGCCAATATGATCCATGATATTCCAGAATTCCAGCCACATACTACGTGTGTTTTAAATAGCCATACAATAGCCTACATTTAAACAGCAATAAAACCCACAAAAAAACCCCCCACAAACATTATGATCCTCTTTTCATTCTATACCCGTCAAATTCAATATCTTAAGATAGCTAAAATAAGATGAAGAAGCGGTCTGGTGAGCAGCGTGACTTATCAGAGAACTGAAGTGGCAATGGCTAAGGAGGAAATGGATTTGGGAGAGGAAGTGCCAGTCTTCACCGTAAAGTCCTCTGCGATAACATCCAACGAATCACTAAGCCCGCTATCCCCCATCTGGCTCCCTGTGGTAAAGCATATCTCTGGTCTGATCTACGAGGATGCTCAAGGTCATCCTTCAGAAGGTGATCCATGATGTAGCTGCCTACAACAAGCATGCTTATTTCCATGGATGTGGTCAAGGTTCTGAAGAGGCAGGGATGCACTCTGTAAGGCTTTGGTGGATCAATAGATACTTCCATTTTTAAAATCATAAATCTGGCCTGCACGACATACGTTTATAATTAAGTTGTCCTGGCAATATATCTTATAGGTCACACATTAGAAGGCTATTCAATATACTGTTACTTAATTACATTATTTATTTGGCATATTTCCCACCAGACAATTTGGACATTTGTATTTTAATCTGCCAGACAACAACTCGTAATACTGGCAAAGAGCCAGCACATGCCAGCTAACGTAAACCTCGGACTGAATGGATCGAACATCTTTTTCACAATGTAAGTCTATGGGGAAAAGTCTTTTTCGGCACAATGGTCTGGCTTAACGGACCCAGAAGTTGTAATTTTACCATTAGGCCGCTATGTCATATTTACTTCAAACCGCTGCACTGTTCCTGTGGGCTTGTTGTAACTGACTAGCACTAGCATGTTCCCAGCTGGTAGCAGTTCACCAACCAGCCCTGCTACTAGTCACTATGTCACCACAGTCACACCAGCACATTCTGGTGTGACTGGGCCTCTACATTGCTATGTTGGGCCACCAAAATAATAATTCCCACCTTTGGAGTTGTACTCAAATATCTCAGCTCCTCTCTGTCTCAGGAACCCGTCTTCATCCAGCCTGTACTGAACATCTCCCAGACGGGTGATTCTGTCCCTCAGATCGTAGCGTAGAGGAGTTAACCGACCGCTGTTGCCTGGATTCAGCAAATGCAGGTTCCCGTTCAGGTCATAATTATACCTGGAATGCCAGAAAATTATACTATTAACATTTGACATCATCAAACAATGGTGCTTTTTTCAGTCTTAATGTAATGATCCTACCTCCACATCATCTTCTCATTGAGGGAAACCGTCTGCAGCTGTCCATCAACATCGTACTCATAACCATATTTGGTTGTGTTCGCGAATGGTCCAATCTTGATCTCCCGCTTGGTGACTCGGCCCATGTTGTCGTACTGAATGGTGATCCAGTACATCAGAGACCTGAAGATCTCGTACTGGATCTCCTTGATGCGGCCATGCTGGTCGAAGTGTTTGGTGTAGGTCATCACTGCAGTGGAGATGATCTAAGACAGGAGAAAGGTGGTTGTTTTGGTGACAGTGTGCTGACATTCTATCATCTGTCCATTTTATGACTATGTGTTGCGTGACCTTCCATCGGTTATGCCCTATGGAAGGAGACGTGTTGGATTCTACTGACAGAGATATGTCCAGCTGTTCCGTCATAACTAACATTACTAATGAGAATGCTAGCAAGCAGTTAGCAAGAGTGTAGGCGGAATCACCATGCATTAGCCTCTTTGGCCTCTGTGACACAACCAAATCTGAACACAACTGAGCAGCTGGAGACATATGATATATACAGGTGTGAATAGCGATGTGTCCACTTGCGCCTAATTACCGAAATGCATGTTAATACTAGGAAAGACTGGTTAAAAAAGTCCTGCTGATTAGACTCCATGCAGAGACTGAGGAGACGATAAATGATTGACCTTGCAAGACAGGGCATTCAACAAGTGTCATTCAGGAAGGTTTATTATCCGGCTTTGTAGACACAAACTCAGTCCTACTTGAGAAATTCATGTCAATAGCTCAGGGCCAGTTTATCAAGCGTCTCAGAATCACTCCTAAGAATTGAACTGAAGGTTAAACTTCGACTAAAACAGTAATTTGATATTTCTAGACTCACTTTCAGTGAGGAGTGGCAGAAGAGAGAATCCACCAATTGCTTGTTGATGCTGTGGCAGTAAACATCATTCAGCCACTACCTGAGTGCTGCTGAGGGAGATTACTTTCTGCATCCAATTTGGAGCAATAAAATAAGGTTTTCAATTTTAGTTTTTTTTTTTTTGCTTGTATGTGATGGATAACATGGAATTCACCTGGTTTCACCTCATTACTTTTCGCCTTTTTTCTCCCTCTCACAGTTCAGTGTTTGCGCTCCAAAACAAAAATTCACTCGTGCATTTGATTTATTGAGGTCTTTAACATATGTTGTTTGCAGAATAAACAATCTGAATCAAAATGATAGGTACATTTATTGGTCACTGTTCTTGAGGGATGCATATTACCTGTGATTTGCATAACATAATGCATCATTCTGTCATATCATCAGTAATGTAGAAAATGCTGTGATATGATGCCATATCTCCTACCACAATGACTAACTCTTGATGCTAGGTGCAGCTGTGAGGAATTTCAGTTTTCAGGGACGAGGGAGGGCGAAGCAGTAAAGTCACACATTAAGTTTTTTACTGAGTGTCACCATGATTCACCTGCCTGCAAACCAGGAGGTGGAGGGCTGTGGGTGAAGGTACACACACCTATCAATAGAATACTTATTCACTTAAAAGATCAGATTAAAGATGTATGATGTGTCGTTGTCTGTCCCTTTAAATGCCTGATTTATATCAAAGTTTCACCTCTAACTTCCTTCAAGATTTATGAGGTACTTTTTCTTACATATCCATCATCTAAGGACAATTCAAATTAGTGCAGCTAATCTTGTCTTACCTGATTGATATCATAATAGATGACTCCAAACTTCCCAAACTGCTCCACTTTCCCAGATATATCATCAAACTGGTAGAGATCGATCGGCAGAGGTGTCTCATTGATTACAGCCTGCATGCTGGTGACTCTGAAGCTGTTGTCGTAGGTGTAGTCGAAGCGTGCGTTAACCATCCCGTCCTCGCTGAAGCGGAATATCTGCCGGTCGACCAGTGGGCCGATCTGCCGGTATCGGATGGAGCAGATGAAGCCTTCGCTCTGTAGGTTGACGGTCTTGAGCACACCAGCCGTCTCATCGTATGTGAAACTGACCCGTGTTGAGTCATAGAGGATCTCTGCCAGCTTGTTCTGATGAGATAAATAAAACAGAGCAGTATGTGTTTACATTAATGGACTCTATAGAATAATTAAATCCTCCCATCAGCTGACTTGAGTGGTCTATTCAAGCTGTCAAAGTCCCTGTTTATGCATGTCACCTGCCTCGCCACTATCCGAGGGTCAACCTGACTCTGTTTCTTCATGGTTCGGGCTGTATTAATCTCTCCCTGCCATCACTTTTAAGTGCATGAAATAGAGTCTTGATAAAAAACATAGATCTTTTTCCATTTATTCCCTACATATCCAATCATCCTGTTCAGGATCTGGGGAAAAACATATCATATTCAAATGTATTCACAATATCTAACTATTCATATGTTGGTTGACATAACAAAAAAATAACAGTTACCAATGGAAGAAAAATTGATACATTAATCTAATACTTCAAATGTTGTTATGTTATTAAACTTACTTTAAATGATGCATTTAAAAGATATTTAATTACGTCTGAGTATTCTGTATTTCTGAATTTTGCTATACAGAAAAATAAGATATAATTTATTTTGTCTTGTCATGTTTGCTAAAACTGTCACTTTCTGATGGTCTTACTGAATGTGAACGATAACAACCAAAAGAAACTGAGGAGTCTCTAATGTAGCTGTTAATCACTGCTTGTGAACTGCGGTCAAACTGTCAAACTAGGTAGCGCTGATCAAACATGAATCACAATTCTGTTACTGCATTGCCTACTTCTCACCTCAAATGTTTTTAGAAATATATTTAGTGTACTTTTTAGCTGTAAAGTGAGAAAGTTGGTCTGGCTGGTGGGTGGTGCTGGGTACTTAAGTTGATGGTATCCAACATGGCAGCCAGGTCACAAAAGTTCTCATTTTACAGCTAAACAGTGCACTAAAATATGTTTCTGAAAACATCTGAAGTGAGAAATAGGCATTGCAGTAACAGAATTTTGATTCATATTTGATCAGCGCTGCCTAGATTGACAGTTTGACTGCAGTTGACAGAGTGACTGACATGATTGACAGCTGTGTTAGAGACTCTTTGGCTCTAATTGGTTGTTGCTGCAGCACTGCCATCTGTTTCTAGTGAATGCCATCTGAAGTAGGTTTTTTTTTCACAAACTACCTGTTTCGTTTACTTTCTGAATATGAAGACAGTTTCAGCTAATATGACAAATGTTATTTTCACCAAAGTTACCAACTGTAGCTTTAAAAGCTTGTATTTGAAATTCATATTAATAAAATACTTAATATGTAATTTTATTCTCAAATGAGACACATCTTTATCTCCAAGTTTAAACTGTATTAAAAAACTGTACAACATTTGCCTAATCACAGTCTTTGGCTAAAGTCACTCTTTATCTAAATACAACTGAATCACATGACATGTCCCATATTGAGGCTATAAAATGCCTAGAACATAATGTCAGTTTGTAAAATTATAAATTACTAAGTATCTAACTCTGATACATTTGATGAGCAAGTTTTGTAATTTGTAACAAGATGCATTTGTGCCAATCTCTGTAAATGATTTCTTTTCATAATAAATTTCATTGCAAAGAAGGGGCAGGATGATACTGCTATGATACTGTTACAAATATAAAACAATGTACAAGTTATAAATTGAACATGTGCTTGAACATAAACAAATTTAAAAACATAAATTGAATATTTAACTGTGTTTACTTTGTAAAAACTGAAAATCACATACCTGTCTGCGATATTTGTACAGTATGCGGCGGCCAGTGCCTAAATGGGCAACTCTGAGGAGCTGAAGAGAGAGAGAGGAAGAACACTAGAGATGAGCACTTCATTTTTAACATCATTAAAATGAATGAGTTGCTGATCAGACTCGAACACTACTCATTACAAAAAAGATTCATCGTGACTCCATCATATAAGCCAGCCTGTCAATTGACCACTGGGACTTAAGATGCAAATGTAGGGCTGCCTTACAGTCACAGAAAAATATAATGTAGAACTACAGTGTCTGCTTATAATAAAAGAAAAAAAGGAAAACTGAACATCCTTTCATGTGATGCGAACTGCAGTTTTATTACACACACATGCACACACACACCTGGCCATCTTCAGAGTAGTCCACAGTAACAGAGGCATTGCTCTCTGGAGGGGTGTAGATGTTCCTGTAGTATCCTATGGATCGGATGGTCTGCATGGTGTGTCGAGCCACGCTGGGCATGGTGACTGCTGACAGACGGTCCCCTGAGTCATAGTCAAAGATGTACTGGTGCTGGCTGTGCAGCAGCAAGACCATGGACTGTAACAGAGAGAGGAGAACAAAGAGAAATATGTAACATGCCATCAGAGCAGTCAAAGACAGAAGCACAATCAGACACTGTACATTCACATAATGTTGTGGATAATCCTATTAATATCCATGAATAAATTCATATCAATATATATATAATTACTGGTTGGACAATGAGAAAAGTCTTCATCATATCAGGGAAGCACTATAGTGAGAGGGAAAGATATTTGCTTAACCAAAGTCTGAATGTTTGTATTAAACATGCAGCTCCTGACACAGAAAATAAAAGTGATGTTTATCATCATTAACTTCATGGTCCCCCACACTGTGGCACATCCACATCAATCCACATTATAAATAAATGAGGGAATCAAGTATAATTGGCAGTATATCTTTCAATCAGCTTTTATTAGACGAATATCTTGATTATTTTGTGCCATCTGCTAAGGTTGTGGCCCCTCTGGACGCTTATGCAAAATCCCTCCTGCATGAGAGTTAGACAGCTCGCCTTGCATTTTAAGTAGTGCTTTATTTGCAGCTCTCTTGGGACATTACCTGCCAGCTAAGAGTAGCTATTTAGCTGAAGCATAGTGGCATCTGTGCATGTGTGTTTGTTCTATAAGATCCATCCACATCACACCTGTGCCAGCCTTCTTTTCACGGTTAACAGTGCAGAAAGAATCAATTTGGAAGATTTTACTGTTTGTTTTTACGGCTCTTAATGGGCTGCTCTCTTTGTTTATTAGGGCCTTTAACCCTTCAGGTATCTGGCAGATCTCATAGGTAATCTTAAATGGAGCATTGCATTAGGTTGAGCAGAGCACTGCATCATCATTCGTGCTTTACCATCACAAGCTCATCAGCTTTTACATCCCGTCATAATTAAATCATAAATAGATTTAATCAGGTGGACTAATCTGCTGATTGACTCTTGCCAAGACTGCTGCTGCAGCTCCTTCCACCACTCCTACGCTCCCCTCCTTAATTTTCTGGCATTGTTGATATAACATAAGATGTAGTGTTCATGTATGTGTTTCTTCAGCCCAGTATCCAAGAATCATGTTTGATTAAGGTCCAATGCCAGTGCAGGAGGCAAAATGCCCCTCGTGCAGCAAGACGGAAAGAATGGATGTGGGGACCTAGCTCATCCTTTCACAGATCTGCAATGACGTGTTCCCTTTTTATTGACCGTAACCACAATCCTTCCCCTAACTTTTAATTACCTAGCCCTAACCATAACTTAAGCATTATTTATTTGCCATAACCATGACTTCTTACTAACCATAACCATGCTGTAGTTGGCATGTGCAGATATTACAGAAAGCAAGAACTTTGACTCGAAAAAGCACAAATGAAATTCAAGAGTTGGAAGACCTGCATGTGGATTCCAACTTGTGAAGGACTAGGATGGGTTAGTGTATGTTAGCGTCCATCTGTTATAGGGTATGTGAGTGGAAACACACTGACATACTAATGTGCCTTTGATGGCATCACCCAGATGTGCCTGTCACCAGGACGAAGATAAAGCAACCTGTATTTTGTATTTTCAGTTTCATAGCTGCTTTTCAGTTTTGCAGCCTGTCATGACATGTTGCCTTTGTGAAAAGTGTTTGTTCAGTGTTCATACCATGTAATACAGAAGTGTTTGAGATGATCCTTACTTTTACAATGAAAATGTGCCAATGCTGTCGGCATGCTATTTCAGTCTCCAGCAATAGGGTTTTGTCTGTCTTTGACAATACTGGCAATACAGCTGGTTTTATAAGGAGGGTAGCAGCTCAGATTCTCTGAGAGCCCCTTTAGAAAGCAGAGCCTTTTGTAGCAAATGTCACTGTATAATCAATTTCTATCAATGGTCAATTCCTTGAAGCAAGTGATTCTGACTGAACTAGCTGCTGGCCATTACAAGGTTATCAACACTTCTTGCCTTTTGAAAAAATGCTAACATGTGTTTTATTAAAGTGCTTTATCAATACAAGTGACACATGTTGAGAAATGCTGGACTTGGTAGTTTAGCTTTCCACATAATAGATTGTTATTCAGAAATAACATTGTGTATTTGACTGAATAGCACTCATTTCTAACTCTGTCTGCCAGAGTCTAGTCCTGGTGATTGGGCTTTTGTGCAGTTTGTGGAACTGGCCCACATGTTATTAAACAGTCACACACAAAAGCACAAAGAAAGCAAGGGCAGTTATAAAACGACTTTGAAAAGAGCAGCAAATGAATAGGCTATGGTCTGTACGTTCTCAATCAACCTTAGTAAAAAATGCCCAGCTTTTTCGATAATAGGCTGACATGGCAGCACAGGTCAAGGAAATAACATTCACGCTAAAACACGACAAATTCTTTGCTGGACATACATCTATAATACAATTCTTCTTAAACTTGGATGCCCTGTTACTTCATTTGTCTCATGGGCTTTTTTCACGCTGCACTGGCATTGAAGCCTGGGGCTCAGCACGCAAAGCTCTTCCACAGGATGAGAAAAACTGGACTTCTTTGTAGAATAATGTGACACCAATTGCCTGAAGTTGTTCAAAACAAAAGAAAAAAACATCACTTTCATAAATCCTCAGAGAACCTCCTGCACTGTGATTAGTAGTGGACGATAATCTGAAATGTGAGGGGAATGTAGATCTAAACCATTAAAAGGGACAGCGGCAACTCCTCTTTGTCTGGAAGATAAAAACATGAGCTCTCCCGGGTGTGTGCTCCTTGCCTCAGGCAGGCGGTAAAGATCACCTTGACCTCCAATTGAACAGGTCAGAGGAGTGAGTCTATTAAGCTGCTAAACTGGCTCATGAGAAAGTGAGAGTGTGCTTTTTTTTTGAATATTTGCTTTCAACTCTTTCGCTGAATTAAACAGATCTGATTAGATGTATTATTGTGCATTAGTGTTTTTATGTCTTTAATACACCATGACATTGGGTTTATGTTGCCAGGAAGCAGCTTGAGGCTGAGTTTAATTCTTCTCGAGTGGACTCATTTTGATTTTAATTTATCTGAAACTGTTAAATGGTTTATATCACCTACTGAGTGCGTCTCCTTTGTTATCTTTCACTAGGAATGTGTGCGGCTACTTGACTAGTCGATTATATAGACCTTTTAACTGTTAGTAAACAGTATGACATTTTTTGGCTGGCGGGGCTTAGCTGGAGGCAAAAAAATTCTCCACAGACAATGGAGGAAGATGATGTGAGTGGTGCATTTAAAAATACTCATTCCGAGTGCTGAAGTGCACTCTGGCACAAACTGGACCATTCATAAATGCAGAGCACTGTTGGAATGTACCGTTCGGTTATCCAGAGCACCGCTCTCTCTGAGTAGCAGAGTACTCTCGGCACTCTGTCTGGAAAGATGGAGCAGAAGAGCGCCCAGCGGCGTGAAAGTGTGATCGCTAAGCCGTTTGTTAATTCGTATAGAAATATAACACTCTGTTTCTTCGACCAACAGGGCTCTCATTTTAGCGTAGAGCTTAGAATTTATGAATGCACCATGTCAGGTCATTTACTCTCCGGGACTGTGAGTTTAACACTCACCAACGGGACCAGACTGGCCGACCTGTATGCTCTCACTCAGTGGATGGTTGATTTGACAGGAAGCTTTGTGGTTGATCACTATGCCAATCTTACAAAGGAGGACGACACTTGAACGGTTTCTTCCAGTTTGTTCTGCTTTCAAAGCTAACGTTGGCTAATGCGCTAAAAAGATAGAGTTACAGAGATTGTTTGTCTTATCACATTAACCATAGCTGTCTTTGTTTTTGTTTACGGGCAGTGGTGGCTGGTATGCAATAATATTTCAATGTTGAGCCATGAGTCCTTCTGTTCTGGATCCCAATGACACAACAAGACGACATTTTAGGTCTCATATGAAGCCAACAGCCCTGTGGTGGCGAGTCATGTTTTGCCTCCAGCTAACAAACTGGTGTCATTGTGATATCGGCCCTAAAAGGGTGTTTTTTATTCGATTGGATTCACCCAGTGAAAGTGCCTAAAGATTTATTTTCCAAAATGTTTCAAATGTTATTTGTTGACTTCTATTTAGTGAGCAGTTGTCATGTTTTGTAGGATAATATGCAGTGTTCATAATGCACAGTGCAAAGTGCCACACATTTAAGCAGCATTTAAAATATATTTGTTTTTTAAAAAATGTGATTAACTAACAATTTCAAATGGCTTTTAGAATATACGCAATATTATTTAGGACAATGTTTAACGTTATTATTTATTAAATTGTGCTACATTCTGACTGTTTTCTGAGTGTTTTATTACTTTTAGATTAATCAACTCGTCTAAGTTTTAACTTCGGTATAAAGTCAGAGAAATTAGGTTGTAAAGAACATCTCTAGCTTTTACCTTTGTGTTTTCTTGTTTGTAAGACCTATTATTTCCTAGGACAACAAAGATATTGAGCTGTAATTGATTACACTACTTAGAGCAGTATCAGGGAAATACATGCGCATACCACCCACTTAACTGTGCTCCTGGTGTTCATCATAAATTATAGTATATTGGATCCATATAGATGCCGTTATGATGTTGTATGTGTGTCACTGTGCGTGATGAATTCAGCTTTTTGATACCCTGTTTCCCAAAGAGGCTCCCAGTAAGTATTTTCAGCAAGGAGAGAAAGTGACAGATGGAGGAAGGAAGTGAATGAAAAACAAGTGCAAGGGAAGGTGAGAGTGTGTGCGGAGTGACACATGGAGTAATAGAATATGGCTCATTTATTCACCGGGGTGGAATGATCTCTCTTCCCTCTATTTTGTCTCCTCTTCACATCCCTTGTTTTGTCTCTTGTTTTTTGTGCCCTCCCTCACTCCCCTTTTCAACTTTCGCCTGCTTCTTTCCCTCTCACTTGTCTTTACTTCAGTCCCTTTCTCCCTTTGTCAGTCTCTCCTGTTTTATTCATTATTGACTAGGGTCTTGCTTCCATTTTTAAAAACTGTCACTCAGAAACAAAACAAAAAAAGAAAGAAAAAATAAACAATTTTATTTTTCCTGGAATGCCTCCTTATAGTTTCCTCAGTCTGTTTTACCTTTTCACCTCGATAACATCTCACTGCTCAGAATATAGACGTTAACAAAATCCCTCTACCACTACAAAAATGTCTTGTCAAGCTTAACTAATATATTGATGATCAAAATGTCCATAAGAAATAAATCACATCATAAATTTGTTCAACTTTGATATCAAATCACTTACAAAGAATTATGCACAAGGAGGCATTTGGGCATCTATTACACGACCCATATCTGATACTAACAGGATGTTCTGAAAGACAAAAATATCAGCACTTGCCCAAGAGTTATGAGTCATTGGTATCGACCATGTATAAAAAGCAAAAAAAAAAAAAAACAAAAACAAAGCTGGGTGGTGAAGCAGACTCTGATGCTACAATGCAGATGCTGGCTCCGAAAAAACAGCATACTGTATACAGTTATAAAGACTGTTCTTGACAAGCCAACTCTTTTGGTCGTGCAAACTATGACTAGTCTGTCAAAAAGCGTGAACGGCCTATGTCTATATAGCACTTTTCTAGTCATATTGACCATTCAAGGCGCTTTACAACACAAGCCAGCATTAACCCACTCACACACACATTAGTACACTGGTCTGTGGAATATATTGAGGCATGATCTCTGGAAAGAGACATTGCTAGCCAGTTCTACACAAAGATTGTACTAATAAAGCCTCTACAAGGTGTGTTTTTACACAGCACCAAAGGACGGTGGCATCATGCTGCTCCAATGTGTGATTTTAGATAACATGCCCGGCATCGCAGAATCAAAGTGACATGTAAGACAACAGGGCCAGCCTCAAGTATGCATCAACAGCGCGTTCTTCACAATAACAATGGCATAACATGGCACTACTAATCATATCCCGTCTCTGGTGGCTGATCTTGTCCTCTGTTTGGAGGGTAACCAGCTCCAGGATCTCATTGTTTTCCCAATTTGCAGACATCTTTTGCCACTGTTCT
>NC_065510.1:12779018-12834018 GCF_006386435.1 Epinephelus moara | reverse complement strand
CAGATTTGGCTGTTCAATACGAATATTCAACTATTAGTTCCTTTTTTTCCACCTAGAGTTTGAGACAGAGTCAACTGAGTGGTCTGCGACTGATGATTTGAATCTTCAGTTTGCACAGGGCAGCCCTAATATATGGTGCTAACCACTACTGCTTATTTTATGTTAGAAATTGATTTATATGGTGCTAGAGGAAAGCTCATAGAGTGTCCAAAATGGAAAGAGCTGATCATTTGGGTGGTATGAACATGCTCAGTTCATGAAAATTTGCCCATTTGACTTTGATATGTGGAGCAAAGCTCAAGAGGTTACCAAAAGCAAAAAGAATCAAACAGCAAAATGCATGACTAGTCCTATGATCATGCCTAAAAAAATCTGGCCCAACCCTCCTTAAACCCACATAGTTCCTCTCCCAGCCCAGCCCAAACATAACAGCAGTTTTGGGCCTGAGCCTGATTAAAAACCATAATTTCTGCTGTAAAAAGGAAATAAAAGAAAATTAAAACATTTATTAAAAGTTTAAGTCAACTTGACTTTCAGTGTGGTAACAGACACATGATCTCCGACATGCACCTTATCCTAACAAATATTCAACACAGCCCAAAAACTGTCATATGCCAAATATATTAAAATTGTAATCCTATAATATTTCTCCCAGTCAATGAGAGACAGGAGTCGAAATGGATTGAAAACACCGGAAAATTGGAACAAACCTGACCTGATTCAAGCACAGGGGAATTCTGAGAAATTACAGCCCAGCCTGGCCCAATCAGGTCTGGGCAAAAAATCAAAGCTCTATGACAGACCCACCAATCGACAGAGTGACAAGGAATGGAGATTGTTATTACACTGGCTCAAACCTTACTCAGTATGTTTAACTGTTCTTTGAAATTATTGGCCCACAAAATGAGATAAGAAATACAACAGTATGAATGCTTCAGGATGAAGGCTAAACAGACAAACAATAAATAAACCCAGGTGTTAAATTCATGTAAATAAGTGTCTGTTCAATTCAACATATGCCCCTCAACCAGTGAATTAAAACAAATTTCTGATCCAAGACCCATAAAACACTGTAGCATCACAGAGCCAGCCAGCCACTCTTTATCGCTTTCTAAATGACGTGCTGTTTGTTCAAACTCCAATTTACGAAGACAGATAACCCAGGTTCGGTGAAAAACTCACCTTATGGATCCTTGAAGCAAGGGGAAATACTAAGAATCAGCCAATCAGTTGTTTTACAGACCCGTTTCATTAAAGAGAGAGTCTTGCTGGAAAATGTTCAACAGTCATTTTTCTCATCTTTTTATTCAGCCACTTATTCATTCGTAAATTAGCACCAGTTGAATGCAGCGAGGTGAATAAAGAGGGCAGAGGAGGAGGATATTGGGACGGTGGCTCGCAGCCAGCTGGATGAGAAACAAAACGGGACGACAGCCAAAAGCCACGCAGAGTGTGAGCCACACCATATCAGGGGAAACAAATCATTTTGCAGATTGGCATCGCCTGTCATGTTCATAATGGATCAGAGCAAACCGTGACTTTTATTTCAATGTAATGCCAAACAGGACTCTTTGTTAGTTCTGTCTTCCCTTTGCACACAATCACTCAACCTGGACTGGAAGTACATCCACCTAACTAACCAATATGAAGACGCACTACTTGTATTTCTGGGGTGTTGTTACTTTACAACTACAGGTGTGGTCATCAACTTTAACTCAAACCAATTTCAGATCATTCTGAGTTTTCTCACTGCAGTACTGGTGGGGCTATTGCGATAACTGCAACGTTGCAGCATCACTCTACGGACAAGCCAGCCACAAGGGGTGCTAAGCAACAGTGCTACAAATGCCAGCAACATGATGAAGTGCTTTGCCTCTATTTTGCAAAGAGTGCTGCACGTTTTTTTTTCCAGATCGTCAAAAGTTGAAAAATAAGCAACTTTGGGTAAAACTCTGCAGCCACTCTTCACCATCACCTTTTACCCAGCCATACTACCACAGTGGGGGAGGGGCAGGACACAAGACCAACCGTCACATTGCTGAACAACAACAAAGGAGGAGAAATAAATAGCCTTCCCTTCATCCAGAGCAAGTACTCTACCTTGTGCTGACAGTTTTACCTCCGTGCATATTCTGTATCATAGCAACCACACACAACCAAAGCATCTCAGCTGAAAAAACACTGCGCCCCTTATTGCCCAAATAGCTCTTCTAAGCAAGTATTTAATTTGTTTTAAAACTGTGTTATTTTAGTTGTTTAGAAAGCAGCAACATACTGCACATTAGCCAACACTAAAGCTTATTTTGGCATCTGATCAGAATGCCTCCAGGGCACCTCACGTTCAAGGTTTTCTGGGCACGTCCAACTGGTAGGAGGCCCCGGGGCAGAGCCAGAACACACTGAAGGGATTATAGATCTCATCTGGCCTGGGAATGACTCAAAATCCCCCCAGGAAGAGCTGAAAAGCATTGCTGGGGAGAGGGACATCTGGGGAACCTTGCCCAGCCCCGGATAAGTGGATGAAAATGGATGGATGGATGAAATGAGGCTTATTTATATGGCACTAAAATCAAGATAAATTGAGTAATTTGCAAGCCCTAAGTACTGGCTCTCCTGAACTATCAAGTGATTTGCATCATAGTTTGATTGAATCCACTGTATGGCTACCATCTATACATTATTGACAAATATGACAGTGGATGTCAAATATTTCAGAAATTCATGATAAACAAATACATTTGTTGGCCATTAGATGTAAACCACCACCAACTGTCCCACATTCATTCATCTCATAAAACTTGCCAGCGTTGACATTCTTTGTCTAACAGTAGGTCTTTTCATTATTTCATCCAACAAGCTGCTTAAACATGCAGTTTCCCATTAGCTCGCATCTTGTGCTCAATGCACATTCCTCAGGAGGATTAGTACACCATATAAAGACAGTATAAATATTTGCATTTAGCTGAAAGGCTGGACTAAAGTTCACTGCTGTTCATCCAGCCCCACAATCACCCCATCATCATTAACGCCTTAAACTGGCATCTTGTTGCTGCTGCAGGACAGCTGGACTGTCGCTGTGTTAGTGAAGACAAATTCCCACACACACCGATCACAAACGTGTGGCTGACATGTGCAGTATACACGCTGTATTTGTGCTCACCTTTGCACGCCCATTTACAAAAACACATCCACCTGCAACTCGTTATTGCAAGCTCACAATACAAAAGTCCCCATTACCACTAGTGGACCACACATGCTGTTACATTCATTAGGGTTTATTGGACCATGCTGAGAATAGCACCACTGTGTGGATCAAACTCTCCAGAGGCCACATGACTGCAGAGTTTCCTCCTATTAAACTGGGCTAGTTAGAGAGCACTTCATGTAATATTCAAGCACTGCAGACAAATCACTGTCCCTTCCTTCTCTTCTAATAGCTTGTAAGAACAACAAACACAATGCCATAATAGACAGAAACAGAAACCCCAGTGTAAACCACATCAAGCTGCTCACAGAGGGGGACAAAATGATAGGAGTCACAGGACTCTGCGATTTGTGAGGATTGTTGCCTTATATCAAGAAGGTGCTGGATTTACATCTAATGGCCAGCTGGGGCCACTCTGTGTGCAGAGTATGTTCTCCTGCCACTGTGTGGGTTTCTCCTTCCAACTAGGGCTAGGCGGTAAAGCCATTTTATTATTTATCTATCATTTCTCCATATCAGCCAACCCAACTGTTCAAAAACATGGAGGTTAATTTGGAGCTATCTAGGTGTGAATGTGCCAGTCTATACAATATGTGCTATCCTGCTGATAATTATAGATTTATACAATAAATATATGATTAATTAAAGTAGTCCCTATCCATGCACCACATGGACCGAGCCATTTTCAGTTAGAGAACACGCATGCCAGTCTAACCCTTTCATTTTCAGTTAAAGACGGAGTATGCAGGTAAAAAAAAAACTCTATAAAAACTCTCTCTCTCTATATATACAGAAGTATTCCTTCTCAATCATCACTTATGACCCACTCTCAGTGTGTGATGGTGTATATTTCTGCAGAGACTCTGCCCTCTGACTGCACTTTTTTATTTTCTTCTTATTGCCTGTGCTCTGGACTTTTATGGGTGTGTATTCCCGCAGCGCTCAGGTGAAGTTGGGCCTTCATAAAAAGGTAGCAACCAGGTGCGAGACCATAAGCAGCAGCCATACAAGAGACAAAGTGCTGAAAAAATGCAAATACAATGAGGCAATATGCCAAACAAGAGTGAATCTGGGGTTGGCTTTCTACTTTCACTTTCACTAGTTAATAGTAACCAACAATCCTGCATAGTATACCTTTGGAGAAATGATGCCAGCATTTGTACATAGGTCACTGATCAGCAATGAGGCTTCCATGGTGTCTTTCTGTGTTTATGGAAAGCCTCAGCTGAAGAGCACTCACCCTGAGCTTCCTCCCGAAGACGATGACTTTTCCACGCGTCTGTTCCTTCCTGAACCTCCACTCCACCAGGTTTTGTCCGTTCTCTCCTGGCAGTGTCATGTTACGTCGGGCTACAGTTGGGTTAGCAGCACCTAGAAATGGATATGACAAAGGCATGAATACCAACAATATCTTACAGTGAAGAAAAAAACAGCACTGAATCAATATGTGCTATTCACACATGTGACATCTGCTGTGTGTGTAAATGTTAGAGTTTAGACAGCTGTACGCTTACTTTATTTGACAACTTACTACTTTTAGGTCAGTACCTGTAAATTGAATTAAACTGTTGCTCTTTTAAGATTATTTCCAACTTTGTGGAAAGTGTGTTCCTTGGTGCACTACCTGCACACCTTTTCACAGTGCACAGCAGATCATCCCAATCATCCTAGTTTTGTAATATGATTGAGCTCTTTTCTTTATTGCGATTAACGATTGAATATGCAAGATAATGTATTAGTGTCTCTGTAAGGTTTTGTTTACCACCATAGACATTTAATGTTTCCATCTCAAGATGGGCTTTGTATGTGTTTAAAGCTGGAGTGTAGAACTTTTGTCTCCCCCTTCTGGCAGGAAGACTAATTCCACAAACGCTGTTGATGTATGCTTATGTCTGCAGGTGAGCCCACTGCATCTCCCCTGGCCCCAGGAGCACTCTTTTTGGCTTCAATCCCTCCTGTGAATGCTGACTTTATTTTTTACCTGGAACTTCCACTTCAGAAACTTTTCTTGGATGCTTCTTAGGATTTTCTGCTATAACTTTCGCCATACTCCTAACTGCAAACTATGGTCCCTTCCTGCCCCTTTGCCCTGGCTGGTTGACATGAAATATATCACTTCCGATGCGCCAGCATGGGAAAGTCATCACAGGCACCAGACACCACAAGTCTAGGAAATACAGAGCTTTCCCTGGCAGCAATAAGCTTAATCAGCATTGTGTGAACTTGTTTGGCAAGGGTTTAAATGCAACAGACATTAATTTATATGTAAAAGTCAGACTCTTGCTTGGGGGAGATAAAGGGGGAATATTACTGTTTAAAATGAAAAACATGAATCTGTAATACTGCATCATTACATGTACAGATTGTTGAATAAAACTTGGTTTTAAAAAAGTCTCTCACTCCAGCTTTAAATTCCCTAATGTACACCATTTACAGCAAATCACATATCAGATCAATCTGTCGTAATTGCTGCTAATCATTTTCCAAACATGCTGTAGTGTTTTAGCTTTAGACCCTAATCTGAAAATCAGCCTGCAAAGACATGACATGTGAGTTGGTCATTAATCACTGTGAGCATGACGTCTGTATTTATTGTTGTGAAAGTTTTATTGCTGTAGTTTGGTAGGTCAGCTGCTAACGCAGGCTTGTAAATCTGAAAAGTCTGCACTATATCACTGTGCGACGATAATAAAAAAATGACATAAAGAAATGCAGGCATATTTATTATGACAGATGAATTACAGCATATGCGGCACAGTCTCTATAAGCTGATTTTTTATACTGTACTATCATGGATGCAAACCAGTGGTATGTAGAAAGTAGAACGAACATGAGTCTCAAACACCATTTGGAAGTGGTCACCAACTGTGTTAAATATAGAGGATTTGCAGTAAATGTACATAAATGGGAAAACACTGCACAATCAGATCAAAGGCATCAAAATGAGATTTTTTGTGTTATGTGTATTGCAGTACAAATCAGATCCTAATGTGTCAAATCAAACTGTGAGCTGAAAACACTGTATCATTACAGCCGGACAAGCTGTGGCTTGTATCGAGTGTCAGAGTAGAAACAACTGAAAACATGACACTGATACTCCACCATGATCCTTTTCACAAACAGACCCATCAGATGGTGTTTACCTACATAGAGTTGCGCTGGCAAAAGGCCTCTCACTGAGCATGCGACACAAAAACTCTGCACTGAAACCCATTTACATAGAGATGTGACACATAGCATACTGAGCAATTTCTAACTCATAAGCATTCACCGTGTAGATAGCCTACACCCAATGCTTCACACAAAGTGCATAATGTAGAGCAGGATAGTCATTCAACAGATGCTTTGTGATTACAACCAACCTCTGTGAGAATCATTTTGACATGAAACCTCGGATTAATCCACATTATACATTCAGGGTAATGTGCATACCTGCCAGAATGTGGGGCTCCGTCTGGTAATGTGTGTCCATCCCGTTGGCGTAGATAACCCTCAGTGAATGATCATTACCCACCTGGTAGCTGTTGCGAAGCTGATCTATATGACAGAAAGACAGAGAGACGATTACTCCGAATGATCCATGACGGTGTTTCACACTGATTCTGTGTTTGTTTTCAATGTGGCAGACTCTAACGCATTTATTCAAAAACACTGTAATAATGCTTCAGTGAACTGGGGGGAAGGTGAGCAAAGGAAAGACAATGAGAGGACAGCAAGAAAGTGCAAGTAAGGGAGGGGGAGGGAGATAAAGGGGTGAATGTAAAGAGAGAAAACAGTACAATTAATTTCCGTGGGCAGGGTTTGAACCTGCTAATGGAGCACAGAGCAGGTATTAACATCCCCCAGCCTCTTTTAATTAGGTTCCCCTTGACCTCGCGCAGGACTAATGGCTGTGTGTGTGTGTGTGTGTGTGTGGTGTGTGTGTGTATGTGTGAGCGAGAGAGGCTTCCTTGGCCGTAGATATTTTTACTTCTTCCTCCTTCCTTCTTTCTGACACACCATCAGGTTGACAATCGGTTGATTGGTTGATTTATTTAAAAACTAATTAAAGTTTTTCCTAACAAAACGTTTGACTCAACTTTATTGACGTACATTTTCAAGGGCACATTAAAAAGGAAAAGGAAACATTTCAACATTTGATGCAACAGTAATTAAATATAAAATTAAGTAAATTAAATATAATGATCTACAAATGTGTTTTTTCTTTACCCTCCATAGTTTCACCAGGATCCTCTTCTCTAGGCTCTATCGAATTTTAATTTACATACACAAGAGAGGAAAAACTGCAGCGCTGGTTGGCCAAATTTTTGTTATAATGAACTCATTACAAAGATATTGTAAAAAAAATACTTCAACCACATAATGACAATTTACACATCAATTACTCATCCAATTTTATGTGAAGAGAACTTTGCTTTTCTTACATGCCTCCACAGTGAACGGAGAATCCAAAAAAGGTGAACATCCTTCATGTATTAAAGTCACTGAGGAACACATTTATTACTGGAAAAACATCTTCATCTTCCTATGGGTAGCGTGCCCTGAGCATGCCTGAGCATGCCTGAGCAGGCATGTGCCTATGAGCTCAACTTCAGCATAGTTCAAATGCATGCGTGTGCCCAGACTGTGTTTAAAATCTTAATGTATTAATAAAAAAAAGCATGTGTTTGGCAAGCACTGAGCATATGTCTGGATAAATACGACTTGAATTACGCTGCACAAGTTGTGTGAGAGTTTGTTAATGGATGGTTTAATATAGTTTTGCTGTTGTTAAACTCAGTCCTCCATTACTTTATGTCATGAAGAAAGTTTTCTTCATGAATTCAAGGTAAATTGCAGGGAGAAACTGATATACAAATGGTCATTTTGTGGGTGAAATATTCCTTTAAGACCTTTCAAATCTGGCCAAAAGGCAATTCCTGCAAACACTGACCGCTGTGTCATTTCTCCAATAATGACTGTATGTTGTGGTTTATTATTGTGGGGTGGATCTGATCCTTCACTCCCACCCACCCACATCAATTTCCCAGCACAAAAGAGAGGCTTTGTACAATATGTTATAAAGCGGGAAGAGTTAGCACACACAGCATACAGCCGGCCCTTGATAATGCATTGGCACAAACATTTGCTGTATTTTTCCTCGTAGAACATCACTGCCAAGCCCTGCATTACCAACATGTTCGCCCGCTTTCACAAAGCAATCAACAACAACAACATCAAAATGACAAAACACAGCAGCTATATTAGCTTGTTTACCATTTCTGGGCTGCACCTACACCTAATGTGATTTCACATTACCGAGACCACTTGCATGCTGGCACATTGTGCAGTTTAGATGATAGCGGGGAGGCGAAACGATAAATAATGTACACCAATTGATGGAGAGGAATGCTACACTTGTCGATGGCTTTGAATAACTTATTACATTCTGATCAATACTGTTCTGCTGTGAGGGAGAATCCACTCTGTTTTCTCTCACACTCTGGGCACATGTAGCTGGCTCTGAAACAAATCACTGCTGGCCACTCGAGGCCTCGCTTCAACCGGCTCATTAGTTCAGATTTAACAAGGGCATCAGTGCTAAATTATTGTTTTTGCTCGCCGTTTAGGCTGAATGTCTGACATGAAGCATGATAAGGTGGGTGAAACTAGCTTTTCCTTTGGGACTTCCCCTCAAATCTGTGATTCTCAGAGGGGATGCATTGACAGATCAGTCCATAACTCACTTCCTCATCTGAGGTCTATTCTTAAAAGGTCCAAAATGGAGATTTCAGTTTTTCAATATTTATTATTAGCTGTAACACGAGGAGCTGCTGTGAGTTATTCTTACAATCTGCAGGAAGAACACAAACATAACAAATTTCAAAAAGGCAGTATCCATTGTAGCACTACATTGTATATACATTCCTGACGAGCAATTAAATGCTGCACACGTCTGTCACAAAAGTTTTGAATCTGTACACTAACGACACATTCTTCCTTTCTTTCAGTAAGTCAATAGGTAATGGTTATGGACTAGAACAAAGGCATGTACTGCAGATGGAATTCACTTAGACCTCAACATACTCTATCAATACTGTTAACCGTAGGTCAGTACTGTACATGCAGTGTTCCCATGGCACATTCACCTGAGCCAGAGGGTAATACTGTGGAAAGCAATGTGAATAAAACCTTTCACAATTTGGCTACTGGTCAGAGAAATATAGATTTAATGATTTGGAGTGTTTGCTCTGGGTAAGTGCCAGGACTGGTGGCGGTGGCTGAAGATCATGAACTACAAAGCTGAGAAATGTCTGGATTACTGGGCAGAAGCTGTTTATAAGGGTGTTAAAGGAAGACTTTCTCACAGAGTGCTTTCTGCAGGAGATTGGTCTGACTTTTTCAGCCATTTGGTGCTTTTACATGGACTGTAATACTTCATGAATAATATGAATAACAGCCCAATCAGAATAAAAATGCCTCACGTAACCACATCAATTGAAAGAGACTGGCCCGCATGGACAGTGTGCTACATTCTTATGTGAATGCTCTGATTAATAAATGTATTATTTGATTTTGAAACAGTCTTATCTAACATTGTTGTTACAGGCTGTGCAATGTGGAGTCACTAGACACAACAACTGTCTTGTTACCAGGAGCAGTGACCTGCATTGTAATACGTTTAGGGAACACTGGTTAATGGTAAAGTCTACTGATAGTTTGCATGTGAGGTGTTGGTAGCTACAGAAAATAACCTGGGTTACACTTACATTACTTACTACTTAATTGTATCAAGAGGCAGAACCACTTCTTTTCCTTCTTTACTTTGTGTATTGAATGAATTGTATTTTCTCAATAAGGTTGAAAAAACACTCTTCTTCTGCTATATTTCTTGCAAATTATGCTGGTTTCACACTCAACACAGAAGCGTAATGAAGCACACTGATTTTCCGTGCAGTGCTGCCCACTTCCTTTCAGTGCCCATGTAAAGCATTTAGACTATTCTCACAGGACGTGGCACTGGTTGGCTTGTGATTTGCAGCGATAGTTTTGGCATCTGGTTTATTTTTTTCAGCAAGCCGTGAGTGAATCTGACCAAAGAACACACTGATAATCTATGGGTGATATAAAGGATATATTAGATATGATATAAATGATCTGATTTTGATAAATGATAAAATATACATCCAGTGCTACCACATAATTGTCAGTTGTGTCAACACAGAGAGCAAAAGAAAGACAAGCAGACACACACTTACACAAGCAGACAGAGACAGAGCTCTGCGTGTGATCAGAAAAGAGCAGAGGAGTACAATTGCTTGCTGACCTGGTGGAAAAATGCACTTGTGGTGTGAACGGCCAGGTCAACTGCTGCTGGGTGGCTGCGCAATAGTTGACATATCAGGGCATTTCTGCGACCAGGGTGAGCATGGCATGAGACGCTTCACAGCAGGCAGAACTGCTTCACGCAAGTCAAAAAAGTTTTATTCTGATTAAAGTCTTGGGGGCATGTAAACGCACATCTTATTGGATCACTCTATTAAGCATCCATGTAAACAATAAGGCTGGAATCTCTGATCAGAATGATTTCAATCCGACCACAGCCATCGTCTCCTGACCCTGGTACCACTCCAAACACAGCAATGATATTGCAGGTTGTGACGAACCAACCACATGTCTGAATGTTTCATAAAACTCTACTGTGTAACATTTACCAGCCTCAGCACGGCAATGACTGCGACTCTATCAGCTATTAATGCTGTCTCTACTGTCTTTGTAAACTATATACATTGTGTGAAACCTTTCATCTTCTTTCATGTCGTTAACAATTGAAAGAAACAATGATTGATCTTCTAAAACAAGCTGGGCTTTTTCCATTGTGGTTAATTTCTGTGTGAACCAAAGCCACCCGTCAATGATTTAAAACAAAACTGCACTGTTTTGGAAAAAAGAGAAAGCTGAAATATGTTGAATAGAGCCCTGGTTTCTACAGGGACACCATCACTCAGTATGATTCACATTACAAAGGCATTTGCAAAATAAATGGTGTTACAATACACACGCTCTTGCCAACTTTCTTCTGTCTCACACACACACACAGAGACGCACACTTACCTTGCACCAGAGTGTAGAAGGAGTCTATTGATGACAGGTTGGTTGTGATGGAAACGTCCTCATCCCTCCCTGACGTCTCGATGTCCACGGCAACAGCTCCTGACGACATGTCGCCGTGGAGATTGGTGACCACGCCGGTGGGGAAAGTCACATTAGTCAGACGACCCTCGCTGTCATAGCTACAAGGACATTGAGGTTGCAGGGAGGGAGGGATAAAGGGACATTAGTTGCCATTACTGTGATGTGCTTTATGGAACCCTGAAAAAAAATATCAATCTGCATTACACACACACACACACACGCACACACAGTAGTAGCTGTAGTTTCTTACAGCTGAATGTGCTTGAGTTGGCTCTGAGTAACAGCAATTTTAGAGGAGGTAGAGCAGAGCGCAGCTTGGAGTCGAATTCATTTAATTAGAGGAAGTCGATTTTATTACAAGTGAATTTCAACTCAGATCTGAAACTAGGTTTTCAATTACTTGAGGTCTCTTGTCAAAGGACTATTTGTTCAATGTCCACTGGTCCAACAAAAGGTTATATCTGGACATAAACTTGTAGAAACACTGAAGAAATGAAAGTGTGTGTGTTACTATTCTGTCGGTTAAGCTCGACACCTCACGTGTTGCCCACTGATGCCACTCTGTCAGAAGTGTTTGCTCAATGCAATAAAAAACAGAGCTAATATAATTATCAGTAACTTAATTAATAAACTTGTAGATGGCTTTTGAAGTGTCAAAATCCAACAGTCCATTTATCCATCAGCACGTACAGTATCAGTGCAGGCATGTGCTCAGACATAAACAAAGTAATGCTGCTCACTCATAGAAGGTGGTCCAGCCTATTTGGATGCTCTTGGTAGCCAGCAAACCGCTGTTGCCATGGTAACTAAACAAGACCAGTTCCTGACCCTGAGCCGTGAGAGTCTTAAGACCTCCGTTAGTCCCGATGGTCAGCCAGATGACCTATACACACACAAAAACACAAACAGCCACAGGAAAACAGGGTCACATGTTCAGATTCTGCCAGTATGCTCTTTCACTCATGTCAGCCATCGTCTCAGAAAACTCGAAATTTTGTGTGAGTAATATCACTGTATTCAAAATAATGATAAAACAGAATCACTGGTCTATTAGCTGGCTGAATGCAGGTATTTTGATAATGGGACGTTTAAGTTCTGCAGCACGACAAACAAGCCTTGCTCATCTCACCTGATTGTCAGGGGCGACCACACGTACAGGCATCCTGTTGGTGTCTCTACGGATACGGAGGGTGTTTCCACTGCTGTCTGTCACTGCGGTTACATCTTCCTCATTGCTGAGAGTGAGGGAACAGAGGGTGGAAAATTAGTGAGAATTTTTTAAGGTAAAAATAGGTAAAGTTTTATGAAAAGGGAAAAAAAAATAGAGCGCAGAGACAAAATTATTTTTTAAGATGCAACAACTGAAGAGAGAAAAAACACACAAGGTAATTTCTTCCTGAAATATAAACTTGGGTTGCATTCATCCTCATTGTAAAATTGTTGTTTTGTTTGTTTTCAAAGCAAACCAACCTGTAGCTGAAGTTGTATTTATAGTCTCCAGTGACCAGAGACATGGTGAACTGGTGAGTCCCATTCCAATCAAACACATAGAGCTCCTGAGAGGCTGGAGACGCCACTTCATAGGAGCTGGGACCTGAGGCCAGAGAGCCTGAAGAAAAGCAGATGGACAGACTTGTCATTTCTTTATTATTTACTTTAGCTCCTATTATTATTTGCTTTTTCTCTCCATCAAACTCATACAGTATCTTCCCAGGATACATTGCAATTACTCATACATTGGAATACAACATATGCAGAAAAATTCTCGTCATGATTTTGTTTAGTTACTGTCTATAATGCAAATGGAAAATATCTGGGGCAGTTCTGCTGTTTACACCGCAGCAATCACAGCCAAAATCTTGTTTTTGGTTTTGAACCTGTCATTTAGTACTTTTCAGTTCAACAGGGACGACTGGCCGAGCAGATTTGCCTGTACAAACATCTCTAGTCCACCACACTGGGGAGAGGAGAGGCTTTTTGCCGCAGGGTGTGGAACAACATGACAGATCGCTCTGTAAAAGCTAGAAAAACAGCCATGGAAAGAGTGGCGACCTGGGGGGGGAACACAGTGGTATATAATAATTTCGACTTGGAGGTAAGCAACACTTTTAATAACGTTACATAAATGCAATGTTTGGTGGTATGTCAGTGTTTACCACTGTTGCCAGGCCACTTACTTCCTGGTAAAGTTCTTCCAGTAACACTCATTGACTTCTTGCTTATCCTCAGAATATTTAATAGTACACAAGTGGTGTTTCGGAGCATATTGTAATAAATAGCGTGTTGAGCATAAACACTGTTGTGCTTGCTTGCAGTTTGTGTGCCATCTATGAAGGCCCACAAAGGTGTCTCATGCAAGTATTAACAAGGCCTCAGTGGTTGGCGTGCAGTATCCTTTCTAGCTCAAATACGAGTCCATGTTGTCCACATTCCATGTATTGGTGTACATACAGACATCCCATAACACTACACAAGCTCTATCATAATGTGACAGCTGCAACTGTTGATGTACAGCAATGGTGAAATGGGTCTTGAAACTATTAATACAACTTTTTTTTCTCTATTATTTTGGCCCTCCTGAGAGACGTTGAGCAACATTAGTTTGTCCACCCTGTATATATGTCTACTGTTCATACCAGTAGGTGGTTGGTTGCGTCGTATAGCTCGTATCCGGATGTTTCCCAGATCCGCCACATACAGTGTCCCATCCGGAGACACCACCAAAGAGGAAGGACAATTAAGCCTCGCGTCTTTAGCATAGCCGTCTCCTGTCTGATAGCAGTCACAGTTGGCATCATTCTGTCGGAAGGTGGGAGGTTGGGAGTGGGAGAGAAGGAAGTAGCAAACAAAGACAGAAAAGAAGACAGAGATAGAGAATAACAACACATGAATAATTCAACTTGGCTTATGTTATGGAAAGTAGAGTAGAGATATGGGCCCCATCAAAGATTCAACAGGAGAAAAAATTCTCATGAATTTAATGTTTTTTCTTCTAATCAAGTATTAATATATTCGTGTTGATCAGATACTACCTGCGGTCACTTTACATTTTGAGTACATTTACTCTATATGTCATTTTTTGATTGGTAACCATTCATTTTGAACTTAAGTGGGTTTGGTGAGCTGATGGACCATATAGCTGTACTACTCTAAGTGAATCAAGATTTAGATTTGAAACTAAGATAGAAAGAAGCTGTGGTATAGTACCTTGCAGTCACAGTCAGATGGCGCTCCAGCTAGATGGGTAATTTCTCCATCTGTCGACACCTGGTGGGATGACAGCCAGAAATCGACATTTTAAAACTACAGACAGAAGTGTTCTTTCACAGAAAAGAAAATGACAGACTAAAAGCATCTTCAGTTGACGTGTGTGTCTGCAGCTGGGGTTCAGTCAGATCAAGGACTTTTGAAACTGTCTAATTACTGACTTAGACATTCAAAGTTTTACTCGCCTGATGCGAAAATTGTTCATCTGATATTCAGGAAATTACTGAATGTACCGTATTTATCCTGAAGATTACCTGTCGGATGCGGTGGATTTTCTTCTCATCAGTCTCTGCGATGTAGAGGACACCACTGTAGGACAGGGCAATAGCTGTAGCTCCCTCTAGCATGGTCTGGACCGCTCTCTTCCCCATAGTGTATTCTATACCAGGTACCTGGCAGTGCATGGGACGGCCTGCCACGATACGAACCTGAACACCAACACACATACATGGATGATGGTTATGAGTGATTAAGTAACACTGTGTGTTTTTTGTTTTGGCAAAGTGGGATGAACAATTACATTAACTCATATGGTTTTCTTATTTTACCTGAAAAACTTACTTTAAGGAAAATCTAAAAAACAGCACATAACAGGACATTTCAACTTCAGCTTCAACTTTATTTTGTCTCTGGAGGGCAATTAGTTGCACAGCAAGTAAAAACACACAAACAAGATATGAGAGAACACATAAGAATATAAATACTCAACAATCGGGGGGAGGTGGAGAGAACCAAATACAGTGAGCTGAAACAACAGTGGACACTGGAATAGATTCCTAAAACAAAATAAGTGTAAAAGATGCAGTGCTGTCAATGAGGGTATAGACAATACCTGTCTATTTTCAGTGATCTGAAGCACAACGTTGTTGTCCAAGACGTAGATGGAGTTATCCATGGGGTTGATGGCAAGATCTGTGGGCCATTCTAAACGAACCTGGATAAAAAGACAACAGAGGAGAGGATAGAGAGTTCACTTGACATGCTGTTCTGATTGTAAAGCTCAATGAAACTATACTGTATTTTGCTAGCTGATACTATCGATTCTTATGCTGATATACAGTGTATTTCCAGGTTGAATCCTGCCAATGTTGTTTGCCCTCTAAGTTAAATGAATCTGTGAGCGTTTCTGGCACAATGTCATCTACTTCTACGGTGCATGGAGAAGGGAAAGAAGTCTTAAAAAGGTTGAAAACTCAGCAACACTTGTGCTATATAGAACAACTTAATTCCAAGACCAGTGTGTTTTGGCTTGTGGCCTTCATCGTGATCATCATGAAACACATTAAATACAACATTTAAATAAGGCAGGCGTGCAGCAGGAAAAAAAATTTAAATACAACCAATCATCTCCATTTACTCACCTATCAGTCAATGATGCAAATACAAAGTTGGGTTGAGTCACATGGCTCAAGGTAATGGGCATTTAATCACTCAGTGATTAGGCCTAATGGAACGGTTTGATAATGACAGATGGTTTAAAAATTATGCGCCTAAAAGTTTTCATGATCTCAAGGTCTGCTGCTTCAGTAATGCAAAAACATGGTGGACTACAAATTCAGAAAAAGTGTTACATGACCGAAAGTATGAAAACTTCAAATCTAATTAAATAAATCTAAATGCACTGTTTTTGTTTAATGTTTCTGACAGACTCTGTCCAGTGGTGTAGTGGTAGTTGATGAGGTGGGTGTACTGCTAGGAAGATGAGTAGGTTACTAAGGAAGTGGGTATATGCCCCTATATATATATACATATATATACAATGGCTTTTTGGATGATAGGTGGGAATACTGTACACAGCCAGACAAAGAGTTACCCTGTATACCTGCGTATTGTGAGGGAAATTGTTTCTAAAGAAGTGGCGGACTCAGCATGAGGAATCAGGTCTCCTTAATGCATGCAGCATAGAGAGAAGACCCAACTGTTCTCTACCAACCTTCAGAGTGTACACACTTTTATACCATACTGAAGCTCTGATCCCAGTTTGCACCCACTGGCTCCACTTGTTCAGGAGACTGCCCCCCGTAAAACAGATTTACCAATACAGGAAACTTACCCCCCCACCAAACTAAAGGTCATGCCTCCAAGATGTAAGAAATTAGCCCCCAAAACAAATTCCTAAACAACTCCCACAGTGTACCCTCCAATACACCACTGACTTTGTCTATACCTGGGCCCCCCAGTAGCTCATTGGGTAGAGCGTGTGCCATTAAGGCTGCGTCCTTACTGCAGCGGTCCGGGTTAGAGTTCAACCCGTGCTACTGCATATCATCCCCTTTCTTTCCCCTGCCTTTCTCGTCTCTTTCTAAACAACTGTCAAAGACAATGCATATATACATATATCAGCCAATAATATAATATATAAACCCAGTATTTACTGGTCTCTTAAATTTCCACATTTTAAACCCAGATTTTACATGCTGAAGCATTAAAACAATCCACAAGGAGTAATACAACTATGGCGTATTAGAATATCTTATTAATAGCTATATTAATGTAACAATCAATCAGCAGTGTCTCTGGCTGGCAGGTTGTACGGCAGCAAAAAAGATGCTCGCTTTAAGATGGCAACATGCTCTCCCAATACATCAGCGAATAGCTTCTGGTTTTGTAGTTTCCCTTGGGCTATTTTTCTTTTCTAGAAATGTGTATGTGTGGGGGCATTGTGTTGTAATTAAATAAAAATCAACTGATTGGGAAAAAAATATCTGGCTATAAAACATTATGCATTTATATTCATATCATACTAACTGTTTAGTTGTAAATATTAGCATTAATCTACAGAAAATGCGGAGAAACCTGAAAATGTGTGGGCTGCCAGTTCACATGTTTCCACAAGTGAACTTAGGAGGTCAACTAGATAACTGCTTGAAGTCAAACTGAGCTAAATTCTGCAGAGAAGGCCAAATGGTCAGAGTTCAGATAACGACTCGGCAAGAAATGCTCTTAACTACGCTGCTGTGCTCACAAAACACTGACCACAAGCCCCTTTCACACGGACACACATAAACACAGATCAAGTGTCAAGTGTTAGACCTTTAGGAAAACAGATAAAACAAGGCATTTTATGTGTGTGTGTGTACGTAGGTGGTGTTCCTTTCAATCTGAAGTCCATCTTGTGTTTGTAGGACTGTAGCTTCTCACTCTGAAACTAATGTGTCGTAATAAAAGGAAAGCATTCTCCCATCTCTCACTCACACTCTGTCTCACTCCCTCTTGATTTGTTTCGCCTCTGTCTGATGAGTTTCTGAAATAAAATATTTATTTTTCTGATGGCACATCAGAGCTACCTATCAGCTGAATTGAATCTCAGCCATAGAGCCTTGTTTTAAGTACTGTGAATCACATACAAGCACAACTAATCTGCAGAAGAGATCTGAATTTACTGGAAACCTTTAGCTCTAATGCAAGTGTGACATTGTTATAGCATAGTGAGAAGTTACAGGAAGGCAGTCAGGGTGGATTGGTGCATGTAGCATATTTAAGTTATCTTCGAATGTTACCTGTCTGATGTGCATGCTGGTATCGCAGGTCAAAGGTCGTGCAGATGTCAGGTCGTTGCTGCCCAGCACTGTGGAGATGATTCCATTACGATCCACTTTTCTGATCATAGTCCCGTCCACAAAGTAGATCAAACCGTTTCTATCTACTGCAATCCCTGTAAAACACAGAGGCAAAGAACACACACAAACACACTGCTCAATGTCCAGTTGTTTATTAATACATCAACTCCAGGATTCAAAGGAGAAAATAAAAGTGAGGTAATTCTCCTGTGGAGTCAGGATGCAGCTACAGCAGATAATACAAAAAGACAGAGTCAATAAAAAACATAAATAAGAAAATATAGAGCCTGAGTGTATTTAAGAAAAGTCAGCCAAGATTAATATATGAATGAAAACTGTCAGATGTGATGAAAGCAGTGATGCTGCTGAGCAACCCTGAGCCATTGAAATCTGACAGGATGCAGTAAAGTCATTATCCACACATAGAGGGGACACACCCTGTTATTTCCCTGATAATCCTACATTGTGGAGAAATCTGTGTTGAAATCATGGCAACAGTTGCTTGGCATGACTTATTGTACTTAAAGTATTTCGTGTGTCTAAGAAACCATTGGATGCTGTTGTCATACTGTCGTTAATGTGTCAGTATTTTTGTTCTGGTGCTTTGCTTTCTTCCTGCCGGTCTGCTCTTGCCGGTGTCGGCAGAATGGAGGTCTTTGGAGACCTCTGGTACACATATCCTTATGTTTTTAGCTTCTTAAAATGCACCCTAATTCACAAATATGTCAGACATTGCTACAAACATTCATGTAATCTTATGTTCTCTTGCTACAATGAAAACCTATTAGCATCACTGAAAAAGTATCATATAGGTGAGCAAACAAGCAGTTGTGTAAATCAATCAAAAAACACGTGGAACAATAAATTAACATCAGTTTTGAAAAATATATATGTATATCCATACTTAAATCTCTTGATGGTAATGAAGCCCAACAAATAAACCACTGCTGAGATGCTAAATGCTTTTTATTCTTTTCAGTGTGACTCACCGAGCTTGATATAAGAAGCTCAGTAAAGCAAGATACTGGTGTTACCACTCAGTGATATTTCTGTGGAGCAACCTTGTATGTGTGAACAGATTCTGTAAATGAAACATTGATCGGCTTGATTTTATATTCCCCTCAAGCAGGGTAAACATTCAGAGCTCTAACAGGATACATGTGGCTGTGTGTGAAAAACTGTCATCCTACACAAAACCACAGACATCAGGGTCAACGTCTTGGAAGCAGTCCTCCCAATGCCCAAGTGTCCCTGTGGTTTACCGTCAGCTTCTGTTTCTTTCACAAGACAACAGTTGTCCTACAGGACCAGAGCAACATGGTAACCAAAAGCGTCATCTCCTCTCATGCTTATTTAATTTAAGATGCTGTCTGTTGTTGGCTTGTGGGGATTCTGCACCTCCTGCACAGGTTTTCTTCAGGGACACTGATTGTTCTCTGCCTCAGCACATTGTCGGAGTGCTGCAGAAAGTGCGCTGCTTTTAAAGGGCAGGGGAAGAGGTGATCTGATTGTTCATGACTGAACCTACTGATAACATATCACAAATCCGACTGTCTTTTCAACTGCCCACACTGTCTACCTCTAGCCACAAAAAAATTCACACCATTATACATTATGCATTTTGTGCCTTTATACTGTGAACCATTAATTTATGATAACTATTCTGACTTCATACTGAGTGGTGTCCCCTTGAACAGGAGGAGCAGCATCAAAAAGAATTTGGATCTTTATAAACAGCTCTGAAAAATACATACTAAGCAAAATGTGCACAAATACAGGCCATGAGCTCCTTCAAAGTTAGAGATGGGACATACAGTACATAAAAAGAAATGGGCACAACGTATCCCTACACTGTAAAAATAGGAGCAAAGCCACATCCTACGATGTATGAACACACCTGATGCAGTACAACAAAGCAAATATTTATCAAGCAGCACTCTGGCAACTCCAAATGTCCTTCCTCTTTTAGTGTGCACGGGTAAACATGATGTTTATTGCAAATTTCTTTCTAATTCTGCTGACTTAAAATCAAATAGAAATGTGCCAGTAAAAGATTGCCTTACCACATAATACTGCCAACATTGCCACTAGGCTAATAAGACAGAAGACTACAACAGAATAAACATAACACTTGAGCAGTGCGTCACACTTTACTCATCATTTCCACATCAGAAGGTTGACAATCAAAAACAATGGCAATCAGCAGATGAGATCAGGACCAACACCAACTATTCAGAAAGGCCAGTCTGTTTTAACATTTGCAAATTGCTTTGAGTGGGAATGAAAATGCGCGAATGAGTCCATGAACTGTATTTAACAAGCATCTCAGAATTAGTATTAAGAATCATGTTAATTGTTTGACTGGGACTAAACATATTCCTGAAACAGGGAAGACATGAGTGTAATTTTATGAAGCAGCTTTGTGAATAAACATCAGCATTTGTTAATACTCAGAACAGTTAGATAGATGCAAGCTGGTGTAGTTGTTTTAGGATTTACATTAGATTCAACACATTAAAGGAATTTACATATTGATGATATGATTACTTAAAATGAAATAAAATGCAAAACGTGTGGTTGCAGGACAAATAATTTAATGTAAAGGCTGGGACGTTTATTGTAACAAATAAAAATGACCTACATGCCTATCAAATTCCATCTGTGCAGATTTACACTGCTGTATGACGTGCCCAGGGGTGATTCTGAAAAAAAATCCTAAGCCTGAACATTTTTTTCAGGTTGAGACATGAGGAAAGGGTCGTGATCTGCCACTGGCTGCCACTGCTGGTTAGTTTTGTGTCCGACTTCATCCCGACTTGCTCTGACGTATCACAAAAGTGGACAGCGATAAAATCGCGAGAGCGAGGCGGCCGCAGTTTTTTGAGCCAGATAGACAGTCTCTCTCCACCGATTGCACCGCCTGGCTCTCACCAGATCTAACAGCTGATTGGTTTAGATGTTGACTCAACAATATGACGTTTTAGATAAACTTTTAATTTTTGTTGAATTTCAGATATTTCAATTTTATTTGTCTTATTTGAAGGTTTATTCTGTGAACAGAGAACATGTTGTGTGACTGATGATGAACCAAGCCTAACTTTGGTCTGGTTGGGAGCGAAAGCCGTAGGTTGAGAGCGAGACGTCTCCGTTTAAAGCGCTTCTACCAGAGCCCGTCTACTGTCTGCGACACATGCATCCCGCATCAATGTTGTGCCGGATTCCCATCACCCTTGTGTGCCATTTAGCCATTGCTGCTATGGCATGTATGTCAGGGGGGCTATAGATTGAATGTGAACAACATTTACTGTGATATCCTACAAAAATGTAAAACAAACAACCACATCAAGGCCATGACATCAAGCTCCGGATGAGACGGAGCAGCAAATCCTAATGCTTCAGCCTGAATCACAGAAAGGGCATAGATATGTAGTAAAAGCCGGAACAGTAGATTTGATGGTGAAGAGATCCTCATTGTAAAGGGCAGATGACCCCAGAAAACCTAATTAAACTGTGCTTGCATAACCAATTATTCAGTGTTTTTTTTTATCCTGTGATATTGACTTACTAAAAATACGTCCTCACCCAGACATGGAGCGGTGATGTTATGCCAACATTAATACACTGACACTGACAAATGCAAGGTGGCCTCCAATTTGCATAAAATTATTTCAACCATCTTTATTGTCAGGTACATTATTCGACTGCATTTATCTCCGAGGTGCAAAAAACACAGTCACAGTTGTGAGGTACTGAAATCATCACTGTGGCAGGCTGGATTGTGTTGTTGCCAATTCAGCTGGAAATGGAAAAATTTGTGTGAATGGATGCGTGGAGTTGGTGCAGTTTTGTGAAAGGAGCAATAACACCACAGGCAAAATTAGTCATAAGAAGTTTAAACTAATGAATATCTTTGAATAACTCCCGGATACACACTCCACCTGCCAGGCTGGGCACATGCTCGTATCCTTTGCCCAGTGCCGGGGACTTCTGGCTTAAAATTCTGGCTGAAGAAGTGCGCCTTTCTAAGGATAAGGAAGCTGATGAGGTGCTTATGTTCCTGTTTCTAAAAGTAGAAAAAAAATGAGTGTGTTGGCCAGTTACGACCAACTTTCAACTCTAAAAAATATGATACATACGGGCCAAGAATTGAGGTGGGAGTGAGTGCAACAGGTCAAACTTTGTGCCCTTGTGTGTCTGAACCATGCCTTCAGAGTCCTCTTCAGTGACGACAGTTATGAAACAGGCTTGAATAATAACCAACTGTGTTTATCTTGCGTGTGTGTGTGTGTGTGTGTTTGTACCTTTAGGTCCCAGTAGCTGTGCCTCTGTAGCTTTTCTTCCGTCTCCACATCGAGCTTCATCAAACGGGGGACACTGTTCACCTGTACCAGCTACTACTTCTCCATTACCTGAACACACACATCATGCATTTATCCCAACAGTTCCCTTCCTTTTTCCTTGCTACATTATAGACTGAGTCACTGTGACATCACACTAACAACAATAATCACATCCAGGTAGCTACCTGGGAATTGATTACAATAGAGGATATATGTAAATTTGGTAAGCTTGTCGATTTTTGTTTTTTATTTTCAGCCATATTTCTAAAGTTTAAAGACACAGTTAAACACAGTGGTCTGACCAATCCAATATTTATGCTGTGCTTATCTTATGTACTGTCTTGCTTTACTATTGTCTTTGATAAGCCAAATCTATTGGTATGGAAGCAAAGCAATGCACTGCTGCAGACGGGGCCACAACAAAATTTTAACCACCTTAAAAAAATCAATGCCAGTGTTAGTGTACACTTTAACCAATCGAGGCTGCTGTCGAGCAACTCAGTGTTCTGTTTTAATTTTTATGTCTGGTGGCTTTGATATAACAGCTTCAACTCTCCACTGGAAAAGGCTGTCTGACTGCAAGGTAAAGTGGTGAAAATACTCTAAATATAACTTACACTTCAACTGATATTGATTTTTTTTGGTAGGCTTTTATTAGGTGGCTGAAAACTAACCAACTGAAGCAGCATTTGCACAGCGCCATTTGATTTTATGTATGTGAGGTGAGGATTTTCTACCCCATAGTTATGATATACAATACAAACATTAAAATTCCGTCTAAGAATTTCAATTATAGTGGATGTGTGTGAGTACTTACTGATGAGGTCACGGGCACCGCTGAGCATCTTGGGTCGGTAGATTCGTCGAGAGTTAGTATCTGACACATACAGCTGCCCTGTTACTGGGTCGGTGGCTAAGTAGTAACGGTGAGCAGGGTTGTTGCTATGGAAGCCACCGACAGACAAAAGGGAAGGTGGGTAAAGAACAGGACAGAAACAAAGATATTTTGGGTTTAGTCATACTGTATCTTCAATAATGTCACTACCTGTGATGTCAGTGAATAAAACCTTTGACATTTAAAGAAATACACCCAGTTTTGATCACAGCCACAGAAATGATCCATTTGTCTTTAGTGGATTTCCAGCTCCAGATCACCCTGCTCACCCTTCACTACGTGATCCAAAGTTTGACAGGAGACATGAAGATGTATAAACTAACATCAAAGGAGACAAGCTGCCTTTTTAAAATAAAGTGTATGGGTTTAACAATTTGACAAGCAGGTTAAAAGCTTACACTGAAATCACCATCAACACAGCGGATTAACAATTTGGTTCCAGCATCATTATGATGGAAATGAAGGAGACTTTCTCGAGCTGATGATAATGAAGAAGTAATGAATAAAAGGAAAGTTGATGAACTGAAAGGAACTGGTGTTAATTTACTTCCAGTGGAGTACCGGGTGGTGTGTATGTGTGAGTGTGTAAGAGAGAGAAGGAGAAGCCTTTTTTAAACAAAGATCGCACTACAGTGCCGCTGCCAAGTCCCTTCTTTACACTGCCTTTGCATTTTTACACATAACCAGATGGTGGCATCATGCCACACCTGTGTATAATATTAGACAACATCGCAGAATCAAAAGTGGCATGACGGGTGTGACATGTAACACAACAGCATCAGCTTCCAGTGTGACATATAACATATGCGTTGGCAGTGCTTTTTCAACAATAACAATGGCATAACTTGACAACAGCAATCATTTACCATCCCTGTTATATGGTGGCTGAACTTGTCCTCTGCTCGAAGGGTAAGGGGCTCCCAGACCTCATTGTTTTTCCACTTAGCGGACATTTTCAGCCGCCATTCTCCTTCTTTCAGTTAGCCGCTAACTGCTACAAGCTACTTTTTAAACCTCCAATGTCGTCAAAAAGTCACACCCGTCCTGCCCATGATCCCTTCCTGCCGGCTATCCAGTTTATACAGACATGGTTTTGGCGCTAATACTGCCTCCGTTCCTGGCTCAGAGGCAAGACAACTCAGTCCCCCAATTCTGCAATTGTACCTTTTACATAGAACTGCGAGGTGGAACAATGGAGCGATACTCCTGTATTGACCAGGCAATGTAAAATAGGCTACAGAGACACACAAGGGACATACAAAGACAGACACCTGGCCCCAAGAACCACTCAGCCTTGCTACCGATTTTTCCCAGTGGCTACTCGCAGTATTGCAGCAAAAAAAAATCCCCTGTGGCCCAAAAAGCATTTTTCCCATAGACTACTATTATAAAAGAGACGTCTGTAAAACAGTTGACAAGACACCTCAAAGTGAAAACAACGGCAATTGTGACTCTTTATATTAGAATTTTTTTATCCATGGAGGTTACATATTGGTAAACTTTTCCTCAAGCCAAGAAAAGGTTGATGTCATCACAATGTAAAGTGTACTTTGCTCATGGGCGGGGTCAGCGGGACAAACCCGACCGTGCATATTTAGTGGGCTGCATAGTTTTAGAGAAAACCCAGAAGCTAAAACACTTTTGGGAGCACGGCCCAGGTGAGCAATTCTCATTGGAGAATTTTGTGTCCAGATCCTATAATCATCCATGGCAGACATAGTGTGTTAGTGTGTGTGCATTTATGTGTATATCCGTGTACATTTTTCCAAGTCTTTTCTCTAGAATTAAATGTAGTTGCCATATATGTAAGTGAGAAAGTAAGCAAGTGCATGTTTGTGTGTGTGTGTTGACAGTAGGTTGATCTGTCTGTCAGTCTGAACAAACCTGTGTGGGTGCGATGGGCCCTCCCTTGTCTGTGACACACTCTAATGATGCCTGCCACATTGTCATGTAAAATCCATCACACACATGCACACAGAGCAAGTGTCAAGTATTAGACTCAACACACGCAGGCACAGATATACACATATGCACTCGCCTCTAGCCATAAGTCTCAGTGGTTGGTGATAATCAGCAGATGATCACAGGCTGTTAATTAAGATGGCTAAAAATAGACTGTGTGTGTGAGACGGAGACAGTCTCTGTTTTTCTGCACTTCTGAGGCCCAGACGTGCTGAACAGCATGCCCTTTTGTTTTAATTTAACCTTTATTTAAACAGAAAAATCCCATTTACAGTGAAACATTTTTCCAGATTCAGGATACCACAGATAAAACCACTGTATCTGACAGACTACACAACAGTGAAAACAAATGCACAAATGGTGGAAATAAGTAAAAGAAGAGGGAGAAGTACAAGTGTAGTAAGGAGTGATGGATGAGGCAATGATTGAATGAGGAATGGATATAGAGCACAGGACAAGAGGTAGACTGAAGGAGGGAATAAATCACTAGGGGAGAGAAGGAATGGAAAAAGTGGGAAGGAAGTAAACTAAGAATCAGGAGACAAAGAAGGAAGGAATGTAAGGCTGTAAAAGGAGAGAACATGTAGCATGACGTGAATGACGAAAGGCAAGAAAAGAGGAATGAACTCAAGCGAGTGAAGAGAATGAAATAACAACAAATGAAACGGAGTCACGATGGTGTGAATAAGTAAACATGAAGGAAGGGCAGAAGGTAGAAAAAAAGCTCAGTGACATGACGAGTCCTCCTGAGAGGAAATTGTGTTTTAATTAAAGAGTGAAATTTAATTGAAACTACATTTGGAATAGGTGAAAAAAAAAATAATCCAATCATTGTATCTTGCCAGTGGCAAAGAAGCCCCAGGTATGGTTCCGCTCTGTACGTGTATGAGGAGATATAAAAGAGAACTAACTGGGTTAAGCTTCATTTTCAGAGGGGAGGGAAGAGAAAAGGAGCGGCAGCAAATCCTAATGCTTCAGCCTGAATCACAGAAAGGGCATAGATATGTGGTAGAAGCTGGAACAGTAGATTTGATGGTAAACAGATTCTCATTTTAGAGGGAAGATGACCCCCGAAAACCTAATTAAACTCGGGATATACCCAAATGACTCAAGGCAACTTCATGTGTAAAGCTTTTTGTTGTGCATTTTGAGTTTATGATGCAGACATTAGTGGTGGACAAGCAACAAGTGAGAATATGTTGTTTCTCCATGTTCTCCTGAATGATACAGGAAGCGTTCTCAGATCTAAAGGACAGGACAGGACCTATTTTTCTCAGGGGTCGGTGCACACCAAGAGAGACGACAGTAAATATTGGAGTCACCTTCATCAGGTGGCCAAAAACAGAGTGATGTTGCACTGTGTCTGCTGGATGTGTAAAAAAAAAAAGCAACAGCTTTGCTGATTTGGTGACCAAAACAACTTAGCGGGATGCAGGGCCGATTGCTCTGAGACAACAAGGGAGGCTGAACTTCCCCTAAAATTTCATAGAAGAAATGGTCAAATATGCACTATTGAATTTACATTAAAATAAGAATTTACATTGCATTAAACGTGCGCTAGGATGCGTTTAACATCATGACTATGATGTTCAAACGTCAGCTGTTTATCACCAGTTTTCAAACGCGACCTCCCCATCATACATTCTCGTGTCAGCACGGTGGACGCGGAGCCTCCAAGCATTCCTATGAGACTGCGCTGAGCAGGTTTTTTTCATGCAGCAAAGCGAGACGGTCATTGGATAAATGCCACAAAATCATCACTTCCAGGAAGGCTCAGCTTCCCTGGGACCTAATGGAGCGGCAGGCGGTAGAGGACACTCGGTGTATTCATGATGATTGGAGGAATTGTCTAAAAGGCTGAACCCCTTTGTGATTGACAGCGCTTTGGAAATACACACTGGCATCACCGCATTTTGAGCTCAGTCCCATGCGGATATTTGTGAGTGGAGTCTTCTGACAGAGTGCCGTCCGGAGTTCCTTATTTCGATAAGCGATATAGCTCATTTTCACCGTTTGTACAGTACAGTTCAGGTGTTTTCATTTTCACCGTTTGTACAGTACAGTTCAGGTGTTTAAACCCATCTGGAAATCTTTGAGGTGTGTTTTGCTGTGGTTCTATGGCACGAGTGCTGTGGAAAAACAGCTTCAATTAAACGTTTTTTAACTTTTAATTTAATTTTTCTTTTATAAGTTACTGCCTCGCTACAATATTACAAATTTTATGATGTAAACTAAAAGTGAGCTTCCCCTGTTTGAAAGACCAGCAGCCGCCACTGGTGATATGTCAGTGTCAACTGGCCGAAAAGAAAAAAAAAATCAGTGTATCTTTGAGTAAATGTAAAATTTAAGAAAGCTTTTAAATGATGAAGCTTTTGAAGTGGAGCAAAGTTGAACTATGTCATATACTCACTATTATTTACATCAACAACAATGTATGATTCAATATTATATAAAATACCAGTGTCTTTTGTATGTACAATCTTGATTTTGCACATTAGATTTATAATGTAGAACGCTGCAGAATGGTGCAAGCAGTTGCCTGTTTGAACTCATTGCAAATCTTTGGTCTGAACTTGGCTCTAAGTAATGGAGTAGAAGTATAAAGCACAAACTGTATTGAACACAGTACTTCTTTAAATGTATGCAGTTGCTTCCCACTACTGCAAGATATCACAAAGATTTCACAGTGATCATCCACCCAGTGGCTTCTGTAATCTAGATTATGCTATAAAACGTTAAAAAGTTTGTTTTTAGATTTCTAATCTAAGTTATGTGCAATTTATCATGTTTATTTGAAACTTAAGTTTGAAAGAGTACTCTGTTGCTTCCTGAAGCTAATTGCAATCACTCTGTTTTCTGTATTAAATCTTCAAGACTATGAATCACCTTGCATGATTTTTCAAAAAAAGGACAGTGAGGTTGAGGTTAGATATAACACAGATATAAGGCAGACCAGTAACCACAGCCAACACTTTCACCCCCCCACGTCTCTCCTTGCTAGGGGCTGCTGCTGACTTCATCTGAGCTGACAACAGAAGAATAGGCTCGATTTCGTGTGAACACTTGTCAAGATTAAAGAGGGAAAGAGAATGAGACTGAGGGAGACGAAAAAGGAAAAAAAAAGGCGAGATGAGTGGGTCTGATTTGATGGTACCAAACATCAGGGCTATTTTTCCCCTAATTCTTTGCTTCTCTTTGCCTCGTTGTGCACTGCTGAGTCATATTGCAACATCACTGATTAGTAAGCGAATGGATAATTAAATATTTCCAGATCATTTTACTTTGGTGAGTCAAATGTGACCATGACGGACAGAAATGACAGCCAAAACAACAAAAAGTAAAACTCAAGTGAATAACCCTTCAGCTAGCTGGTGTGAAGGCTGTCTGGTTCCATATCATCCATTTGTCTGACCCATTTGACAGTTCCCTTGTCCCTGCATAATACAATCTGCAGCTTTGAGGCATTACCGGACTTCAGGAAGAAATTACATATGCAAAATTAGCTTGCTAACAGCTTTATCCAGATTGGTGGCTCACTGATGCTCTGTGAACCTGTGCTAAGGACGTCAGTATATTCAGATCTGAGAAATGCCACGAATGAGAAAAAGTAATAGTTTTTATGAAAAGGAGGAGAGAAAGACGGAGGAAATGTGCAGACAAGAGTTTAATGCATAGGCAGCATAAATGGACAGTGGGATGAAAACAAGGTTAAAGGTGAAAAGGATTAGTCACTCTTACCTATGTCTGAAATCTTTGTTTCTTTAATACAGTGAAAGCAAAGGAAAGAAAACAGAAGAAATACGAGTTAGTAGACAGATTGGTCTGTGATAGATATTAGCACAAAAATCACCAGAAAAGAGAAACTGACTAGAAAACAACGACGCAACAGTTAGAAGTCAGATTTAGAAGATGAATCATGCTTCACAGAAGTCAAAAGGAAAAAGATTTCAGTTGGCTATTAGACTTGGAGTTTTTGAAAAATGAGGACTCAAGAGTTTGCCAGAAGCATGTTTCTAAATTCAGAGCACTAAACCAGTGATCTTTTATCTTTTAGCACTTTGGCTAAAGAGTAAGTACTCGAATGTTAATTACTGTGGTGGCAAAGTGTCCAATCTGGCTATGCATCTATCCCTCTCTTCTTTTATGTTTTCAAGCACTTTTCAAAGTCATCCAAAGACCAATGATGAAGAGTTGAACAGTTGAGTGCAGGAAGAAAGGATGCCCAGAAAAGCTGAGACAGATAGATGAATTCAGATTCTGGGTTTTAATTAAAAACCAAGGACTCTCAAGTTGATCAGTTCATTTTCACAAATGTTTTAGGTCATATTTTGTTTTACTTAAATCCACCAACAGCCGTGTATTTGCAGTGACCCTGAGAAACATGGATGAAATGGCTTTGGCAAAGCTTTCCTGTTAAATGGATCATGATGTCTCTGAGTGAGACCTTCAGCTCTGTGACACTGGGAAATGTATTCTCTGGATTAGGTTCAGATTCCTGATCTGGCAACAGCAGCCATCCTCCCTTGCTCCCCTCTTACCTCAGCTCCATGACACTGGTAACATTCCCAGAGGGGAAGATCCTCCTGATGTAGTTGAAGTCTCCAACGAAGATGCTGCCATCTGCTCCGCAGGCCAGAGCCAGAGGCGCCAGCAGCTTGTTGCCCTCTGCCTGCCCATTACAGCTGGGGCAGGAGATGCTGCGGCGGCGTCCATTTCCTGGGATAAGACATCAAAACAACTTTGACTGACTGCAAGATTTGGTTTCTGCTCTTTCCACTAAGACAGACTCACCAGCTGAAAGCTTTTGTCATAATAACTGTATCCATCCAGGTTGTTAAACAATGACTGTTTACATGCATAAAATATTGTGTTGTGTGTTGCCAACTGCGGTAAAAACCCCAACTGAATGAGCTGTAAACTTGTCCAAAGAATGCTCCTAAAACCCAAATAATAACGGCAAATCCCACATGTTAATCACAAAATGCTTAATTTGGAAATAGGCCTAATTCCACATATCTCAACACAATATGCTGTTTACATGACCTGTATCAAATTTGGAATAATAGTGACATATTAGTGTGCATTTAGACTCTGTCAGTGTTGTAGGCCAAGCATCTGTTTAACATTTAAGTCAAAGAAAGATGTAAAAACATGGGACAGATGCACTATCCACCATCGGAAAGACCTAGCGTTCTGTTCCCTTTAGGAATTCCAAGTAGACTGTGAGAAACTCTGAAGGCATCACGCCCAACAAGTGAAGCTCGACACTGGCAAGTAAAAAGATTCGGGAAGCGACAAAATGTGTCAGACCAGATGTAGGATTAATGCAGACAGGCACTGCAGTTTATAGGGAAACTGACTTTCCAAGATTGGAAGGAAAACAGTAATAAGCTGCAGTTTCTCTGAAAGCAGCTACACACTTCAAAGAAAACTGACTATTGAATTCAATCCAAAATTTTGTCAAAATATATAAAGCCAGTATATTTTTCCAACAGGAATGTATTGCATTGATAAACAGATTGAGATTGCAGTCTTGGTGAGTGCATAAAGAAACTACATGGAGGAACTACATTGTATATATCAGTTGCAAATACCATTTACTACAAATGACCACTGTAAAACAAAATGGAACTGTGTAGTGGCACCGACAGGATTCTGTTTTACATGCACACGAACATATGGCACAACAGCACGCACATACACAGTCTACTCAGTGATCAAGTGAGAGCATGAGTAGAAGAGATTGATTCATATTTTTTTAGCACTGACATTATCGATGCAACACCACAATACAGCTCTGATTAGCCTTCCTCCAGCATTTCAAACACCAGCTAACAGGACGAGGCTTTGCTTAGCTGTTGATTCAGCACCATTGATAGCTTTCCTGTCCACAGTAGACGTCCAGGCAAGATGTATATGTGTGCAGGGGAACCTAGATGTTGAGGGCAGGGGGCTCTTATGCATATTGAATAGTATCTGGTGCCACTACGCAGTCTCGTTAAATTTTACAGTGTACATTTGTAGTTAGTTAACTGTGGTAAAACATTTTGTTTATGTTGTTACATTTGGCTTTACTGTCAATGCCCTTTGTGCCGTTCACTAAGAGCTCCACTTTGCATGGCTTCCTCCCTCTTAAAACAGCCTTCTCAAGCCTTAAAGTCTATCCCGAACATATGGCAGAGATAATAGCTTTACATAGTAGAAAAACAAGTTACCTTGCCTCTCAGGGCTTCCGTAGAAAACATACTTTCACTAACTAAACCAGTTTTTTCAAGTGTTTCTGATCACTGATACAGTTTTGTAGTTGCCCTCTAGCAGATAGACTCAAAGATGTGTTTTTCTGGGTCCCATAAGATTCCTGTGACTCTCACACTCAAGCCACTGGAGCAAGTAAAGCAACATTACCATCCATCATGCAATGACATGATCAAAACTGATCACAAATGTGCAGGCTCAGTCAATCAATAATATCTAAATTTATATTTACCCATGATGCTGCTGATGACAGGGGGCTGCTGGGAAATGAAAATGTTCTCACCGTTGCCCTTGTACAGTATACCTGTTGGAGAGAACACATGAAGATGAGATATAAAGAGCAGTGAAGAGCAGCAGAGAGAAAATGGAGCCAGACTAATTTTACTTTGCATTAACGTCTGTGTTGTGATTGAGAGCGCGGGGACGGTAGAGGTGAGATTTTATTAACACCGCTGCCATTCCAAAACCTACTAAAATATGGCACAGGTATTATCCTTTTACTAAAAATCAGATCTGGCCCTGTGATTGGGTCTCTCACTGATGTGGTATCCTCACTTGTTGATTGGACTATATTGCATATTTTAAAATGAGAGTGTTGTGATGTGGGGGGTGGATGTGTGTAAATACATGTCCTCATCTAAAGCAGCAGAACTTCTTTCATGGACTGTTATGACACCGTCTTTCTCTTTTCATTGTAAACTGTCTTTTCACTGCAGGGACAGAATATACAGCATGCACACATACTGTGGGTACGTTTGTGTTGAAACACATGACATTTTCTCTCTCTTTCACCATGCAGCTCCCGGAGGAACATACAGCATGTAAGATTAAATGGATGCTGCTGCTGTTGCTCTGTGTGTATGTTTGCGTGCGTTTCGCATTTGCGAAAAGAAAAAAACAAAATGGAAATTAGCTGCATTTTAATGACGATAAAACTTTATATCTGAACTCAGATGAAAATCAGTTAAATGCATTAGAATGTATATCTTCTGTTGTACATTTATTAAACTTAAACAACTTAAACTAAGACTACTATAAACTGACCTATGCTGAACTCTAGTGAATCGAGAAAATCAAGTGTTATGGCGGCATCTTTGGGTGACAGCTTAAAATATTTTGTTCACTAAAGGAAAAGTTTCATGTCATGTGGTTATACACATGTGTACAGAAGTCCAATGGTATGGTAATCTGGTTAAAATAAGGATAACTGTCAATAGTGTCATCTGACATAACAGTCATATTAAACATTTGTAAATATACCTTATCACCCGATATAAAGCAGTTAGATTCAAACAAACAAGCTACAGAGACCTCAGCCAGCTTATAATGAAACAAGCTAACATGAGTGCAGGCCTCTCAAAAAAAAAAAAATGGAACAAAGTACAGTATCCACACACTGGACTCCAGGTCATAAAAAATGTATCAGCCTGAAAAAGGCAAAATTTCAATGAAAAACATTTCTAAATATATAAAACAAAATCAACAACATACTGAAGTGGATGTAATTTTCTTTTTTATTCAGATAAACAACCACTTCATTCCTGAACCAACTGAAATGGGTTTGGATAGCCCATACTGGCTCCAAGAGCAAGTCAGTCCCCATAAACCCTCTTGTTAAAAAGCCCAGAAATAAACATGTTTACAGCCTGGTACAAAAAATGTTTTTGCTCTCTATAGCTAATTTCAACATTCATAACAACTGTAGACGGGATACATTTTTATAGAACTCACACATTTAAATGGTTTTAAGGATTAAAGTTGCACATAATTATGGGCATGGATGTTCTGTGTGACATGTGCTGTCTGCTGACAAGTTGCTACCATGGCAACAATGTTGGTTAGGTAATCATGGCGTAACCCCAGATTCACAGAATATAGGCATGTCCTTACCTGTCTCTATAGACTGAATTACCATGACATTGCTCTAACAACAACAACAACAACAACAACAACAACAGCGACAACAACAATCAGTTAGCATCAGCATTAGCATTATCACAGTGAACCATAGCTGTAAATACACCATGCTAACCAAGGTACCAGCTAGCATTAGGGTGAGCTCCACCTTCTCATCAAAATAGGGTCACTTCTGGCTCCAAAAATCCAAGATGGCGACAGCCAAGATGCCAAACTCGAGGCTTCAAACGGGAGTCCAGAAACCATTGGGTGGCTATGTCCATTTTTTATGCAGCATATAATGTATACTGAGAATGTATGGCAGGAGGGTCACACATTTGACCTGTAACTAGTGGCCAAAGTTACAATGTCTGAAGGGTGATACAGCCTGAATGAAACACAAGTATTATAGTATGTTGGTAGCCTTTTCACACTGTCACTGTTTTCTTAAGGCTATGACGACTTATGAATAAATTGTAACGTAGTGCACTTTCCTATCATATGTAGTACAACTACTCCTGCATGTTGCTGAACTTAATAATTCTCTAATTATGCGGCTAATAAAGAGGAGACACAATATGAGATGAGAGGAGGAGGAAGAGGGGTTGGGTTGGCTGGTTTGTGAGGAGGTTAATGTGAATGAGTGGTGAGAAGAAGAACAGAGGAAAAGAGAGGGATGCACTCGTTCTTCAAAGTGAGACATCAAAGAGGAACCTCCTGCGGTGAGCTGAATTATTAAAACTCTGCTGCCATCTTGGAAACCAGCCCACATTACGCTACATGCATGCATCTATCTATCAACGAGTCTATATTCTACTCTTTACATGGATGTATAGCAAACTGGGGATACGTCCTACAATTTGAAGTTCTTCAAACCCAGCGTGGCATATTGCTATCGGCCCCTAAATCCCATATCAGTTGGTTCCCTTCCCGTCAGGTTATCTCTATATCCCTCTCCTTCCTCACTCTATCCTCCTCTCCTTCTCTCCCTCTTTCATCTCTCCCTCCATTAGTAGGTGTTGATTGATCAACAGAGGCCAAGCCAGCAGGGTTCCACCCATGCTGTGCTGTGGTCTACACAGGCAACCAACTATTTGCCTGACTGGAAAAAAAAAGTATGTGTGCATGTGTAGCGATGCAGGGTGGTGAGAGAGACAGAGAGTGAGAGGGGGGCTCTGTAGAGGGAGAAAGGAGCATTGAATTTTCCTGCTGTGTTAAAAGAGACAGCAGTGAGGCTTTCTCACACGGCTTTCTAGATGAGTGTGTGTGTGTGTGTGTGTGTGTGTGTGTGTGTGTGTGTGTGTGTGTGTGTGTGTAAATGAGTACATTTGACCTTGATCTCAAAAAGAGTCAATCTCAAAATCTAAATTCTTACACCCTTACCACACCCACTAAGGGCCCTGGCACACTGATCTGACCTCAAAGACCTAGTCCCACCAAGGTCAAACCCATTTGGCTCATGCCTTCACTTGCACACCATATTCATTATTCAAAACACATTGCTGGAAGACAAAACAAACCTGCTGTCCATTGTAACACCCCTGTGAATTATTTTAGCTATCACATGCTTGAAAACAAAATTGAGAAAATGTGTTTTCAGCATGTTTCTACTTGTGGAAGAAGAAAAGATGCGAAGGAGGAAAATAAATAAAGAATGCCCCAAAATGGTGAAATGACTGATTCGTTAGACTGACTGCTCTCTGACGCTGACTGCTTCTGCTGCTGATTTAACAAGGTGAGTTGGCTGAGAAGCTGCTGATAAGGGCAGACTGAAGCCAACTGTGCTGCAAAACCTTCAGGTGTGGTCAGCCAAACACGGCCTAACCGTGCCCGAGCCCGAAACAGCTAACTGTTGAGTTGGTGTATCAGGGCTCTAACACACACACACACACACACACACACATACACAAACACACATACATAATTATGATAACAACAACAGCACTTTACTCTGTGATGATGGATCTAATTGATGGATCTTAAGTCATACACGCTGACAGCCACACATGCACACACAGAATAAACAAGGGTTAATGGCAGTCAAATAATAAGTGACACGCATGCGCACAGCATGTATAATGTATGAAGCAAGTTGAATGACCAACAGCCACTCAGTGGAAAACACTCGCAGTTTTTATAGAAAGTTACTCATGGCCAAGGACAAATGTGGATCTTTCAGGTTTAAAAATCTGTCTTCTTTCATTCTGTACCAGTGAATGGCTTTTTCCTCATCTTTACTGACGACAGGGGTACATGTGAAATGAATTGGCGATAAAAGTCTTCTGAATATTTTTTTTTAATTCACCACTGTTTCATTTATCACGTATTTGGAACAGAAAAAGATTTCTTCTCTGAATTTCTGTTGCCCGAAGAAGTTGAGGGTGAGTGAACGCTTCTGTAAATAAAGCCTGTTATGTGAGAGGTACCCCAAGGTAGTGTACCTGTCCCCATATCTTTCTTAATTAATGGCATTACTGATAACTAATTAACTTCCACTTCTTATATACTAATGTCTATTAATAAAGTTAACCCTTCACCACAGTAAAACAGTATCAATCCCTTTAAGAACAAAAGTTATGTTCACCAGACATCCAATCATGGAGGTTGAGAGTTTTAGATTTAAATAGTAAGACAAAATATATTGTTGCATCTTGGGTTTATTGTCGTCATGTGAACACTTGCGACTGAAATCTCTGAATGCAACTTATAATGATAATTCTTACATACATTTTTATTTTAGACTTTTCTCTAATGAAATGGTCAAATGAGAGAAACTTAATTTCTGACTGAACGTGTCAGAACAGGCCCTCGCACCAAGATGACGGTCGGCCGTCGGTCAATGGTGGGCCGTCAGTGAGCGTCAAGTCGACCTGGTGTCCCCCCCACAGTTGCCTCTTGTCACCCCTTGTCTCCTCTTGTTGGCCATTTCTTTTAGAAAATTCAGTAAGTTGAATTGGCTTTGCCAATGGCACAGCCCGTTGTGCATGAAATCCCTCTGATTGGCAGTGAGACCAAAACATACTTGTTTCACTATCAAATAGTTGACAGTAAATAAGCTTTGTTGTTTCAACATTGAATTGTGCTGTCAATGTGCTAACTGGCTAACTAGCATCAAGACGGTCTTCCGGTTTCCCTTTTTAATGACAAATACAGACTTCTGCATCTGCTGATGCGGGGAGTTATTACTCTCATACAGATGCAGAACAAACCTGCTGGTTGACAGTCGGCTGTAGTCTTTGCGGTGTGTTTACGCACAACCTTTTGGCCGGGATACGGCAAAGTCAGGCGACACAGCGGACGATCTTCGATGCTGCTAGTTCTCTGAAGTCAGTTTGGTGTGTCTGGGCCGTCCATGACATGCAATTTGTGTCAAGGGGTGGGTGTTGCTTTGCATGAATGAGTCATCAGCAAAAAATGTAGAAGAACCACTGAATATAAGACATTAGTAGATCCCCTATTGCATACTATCTGGTACAGTCATATATTAAAACAACTAAAACACAGACATCTAAAAGTAAACCTGTTGTTGATTGTGCTAGACTTCACTCTCGAACACTTATCATCTTCTCACACTGTGACAGTCTGAACTAGTTCAGGCAGGAGAAGAAGACTGGCTCTGATGAAGCGAAGGTTGACCTTTAATATTAAATGGCAAAGTCTCTGCATACCTGTCAGTTATTTGAGCAGGGTGAGAGAAATGCGTAGAAGTGTTATTAGAGGGAGCAGGTGTACAATTGAGTCAGTTACGTGCAAATTACTTGGAGGTTACTTGCATTTATTGAAGTGATAGGTTGTATTTTGGTAGATTTTCAGACACTATTTATTTACTTATTTCGTTTAATCATTCGTAATCTTTTTAAATTTCTTAAGGCTATTTTGTTTGTAGGTTTGTTGTCATGAAACTCAACTACAAAAACTTAAAACTGGGATTTGTGCTATGTCAGCGGTCAGAAAAAAACAACACATGTTAAGTTGTATAAAGTTCAGTAATTTCTATTTGCTGTCCTGGAAAACAGCAACACTTTCTCATGTTCTCTGGAGCAAAGCGCTAAAGCACCCTGACTGTGGCTGAGCTGCTTAGTGTCTGAATAATAGAGTACAGTGCTTTACAGGGCAGCTTACACACTTACACTTACCCAGTCTCTCTCTGTGCACACACACTGATGTATGAATACACAAGACAAACATGGGCTTCAAAAACTCACAAGTACACTTGAATGGAAATCAAACACACGCATGCACACACACACACACACACACACGCTGCACAACATCCTCACAATGCATGCACATGGAAGCAGACCCTCTGCCCCTGAAAGCCCTCCACACACACACTCTCCCTCTCTTTCATCCAGTCTTATCGGAGTTGTTCAGCAGTGCTCACTACTCAGTGCTCACAGATCACACAACACCAGGTGTGTGTGTCTGTTTGTCTGTCTCTGTGTGTGTAAAGGTGTGGACGATCCTCTACACAAATCCGATGTGTGTCTCTTTTCCACTCTTATTCTCTTTCCTGTGTGCATGTATTGTTTCTCTAATCTTTTATAAAATCCTGTTTATCTCACTTCGTTTCTGTCTTTGTCTTTATGTTTGCTGGTGCCGATCCTTTCCACAATAAAGGTGGAAAAATATCCACTTACTGCTTTACGGTTTACATGAAATGGATTTCTGAAAAGTTGTGCCAAATCCACACCCTCTCTTTAGCACTGATCCTTTTAACGGTGACACAGAAACTAAAAGTTGAGATGGCTGATATTTTAAAAGTCACTGTTGCAAAAGAGAAGTCAAATTCGGTGCTTAATAATAGAAGGAAAATTTTAATAATGAACCAAACTGTCAGAGTTTTGTGATGTTATGATATTTATCTTGTTGTTTTATGTTACTTTGTAAAATAGCACTGCTCCTCAAAATATTTACTGAGCATTCATTAGCATTTAACATTTAATTCTTTCTGTTCAGATTAGGCTCCAAACAAAATTAATCCATGGTGCTTTGCTAAAAGATAAAACACGATGAAAAACTATTGTGTAAGACAATTCATTAGTTGATGTTCAGTAAAAGTTAGCACTCCTTCTGATTTGATACAGCTATATAAATGAGAACGAAGATACAATCAAACGAACAAAGTGTGCTTCCTCATTACCACGGTAACTGGCTTTAAGATGTGCTGCTGTTTATCCTGTTTTCTGCATCAAAAGAAACAGAACAATGTTCTGACTCATCTCTCCTCCTCTATAGGGCTACATAACATCCTCTGTAGGAAGTTAACTGGTGTTTACTAGCTGAAAATGTTTTTAGATTTTATTTAACATGACAGTTGCAGAAATTTTGGGTTAGTAACATGCAGAATTGTTGTATAGTTCAAACCACACAGACTTCTATTTTACAGAGGAAAATGTTACAAGAATTAGTGTTTACATGTGTGATGCTTTTGCACCATACTTAATATCCTCTAGGGCCCCCTGAAAGTCAAAAATCTGAAACATCAGTTGGAGTCCCCTCAGTCGACTGAGATTCTTCAAGCAAGCAAGCAGTCCTTTATTTATTTATTTTTGGTCAGTCAGTGTGCACGTCTTAAGACATTTTGGTCCCCAAATTTAGCTGCAGAGTGAGCACTCCCCGCTTATACGCTGCTCTCTGATACAGGCAGCTGCAGACCCAGAGCCAGAGCGCGCCTGAGTGAAGCGGAGGAATTTGCCTGCAAGAGGGAAGGCTTTGCCTAGTCCGACTTGGAGATAACGTCATATTCTGCCTTCTGCTTAGAAGTGATATCTAGTGTCTGCAAAAAATGTTATTGATCAGTTACGATCAATCCTAAGTGCTCTATCGTAGGCAAATGGACTTGCTTAAGTTTCTTAAAGACGTTTCACCTCTCACCCAAGAGGATTCTTCAGTTATAACTGAAGAGTTAGAAGTTAGAACTGAATAAGCCTCCTGGATGAGGGGTGAAACATCCTCAAGAAACTCAAGCAAGTCCAGTTGCCTACGATATAGCACTTAGAATTACCACGACTTGGATGACTGAGAATCTTCACCAACATGTTACGATCTGTCGTTAGCATAGTTGACACACTTTAGCTCAGAGGGCTCATTTGGCTAGATTACTATATAAGCGTTGTCGTCACCCTGAATGTCTCACCGAACTCTATTCAACCTCTCAAACTGTACGCGGAAAAAAGGAATAAATAGTAAAATATTTATGTATAACAGCCAAATCCAATGACATTATTCTGAGTTGAGTACAGCACTAATATCTACCAGTCTTTCAGGAGGCTTTCAAATTAGGGACCTGGGCCACTCAACCTCAAAGTCCTGATCATTTGATTAATGTGAACACTGTGTGCCGTACCTGGGCACGGATCATCGATCCATGCCTGGGTCCACTTGAAAAAGTCCTTTCAATGTGTACTCAGGTGCAGTTTGCATCAGGTCAACACCAAATGTAGCAAAACACGGTAGTGGACTGCTTTTTAACATGTAGCAGTCAGAGAGTAGAATTGCAAAGGCATTTCTTAGTGCTGCCTGTCTACTTTGGAAATCTGCACACTCTAATCTCATCCTCTAAACTGCATGGTCATGGGTGATAAAGTCGGAAGCAGGAAGGAGAGAGTTGTTCTTGACATTGTCTCCTAAATATATAAACAATAGAAGACATAATGTGAAGGTAAACTCCAATGTATGGCCTTGGGATCTTGCAATCAGAGCTCTTTTCAATGCTGTAGCGACAACATAAACAAATGTCATACATGATGACGTAAGTGCACTCGGGTATGAAACAACATCGCTGATGTGAAAGCTGAGTGTCAGGGGTGAGGGGGCAGTTGTACTTGGGCTTACTGTGAATCAGTTGTGCCTTATATGAAAATGTCCTAAATAATCCAGAGAAAGGAAGAGACTTTAAGACTCTTTGGTTACTTTATGTTATGTGAACCATCAATTGTGAATGAACGAATTAATAATTCAGTAAACGAATGTAAATCAGTAAAAAGAGAACAAAGCTGCCTCACTGCCATTTTTATCCAAAGATAAATATGAAGATAAAACTTAAATTTGAATATGAGACATACAGTAAATAAGAAAGTGACTGGTCTTCCCTGTCAAAAGATGAAAACACAGAACAAGACACAATGAAATCAATGCCAGACGTCAGCACACACTGTGCAGGCATGAGATATCCAAATGTAACACATTGTCTCATCCACATCATTAGCGAAGCTACAAGACAAACTACAAAGAAAACACAGCAGGAGTGTTTGATGGTCTCTCCCTCTCTCTCTCAAACACAAACAAAGATGAGATGATTCTATGTCCATATGGTGTGTTTTAGTCTCAAGAGGACAAACACACATTCTGCGTCACAGTACTGTCCCTTCAAGACACAAAATCACACCCACAGAGGCCAGTACGCATATAGACAGAAAATCACAAATCACACCTGCATTTCAAATGCACACACACACCCACGCACTCACACACACTCAGACACACACTCTGAATCGGGTGACAAGGTGTTGAAAGCCCAAGAGGACTGCAGGGAGAGAGGGATGAATAGCAATGTGATGGATGGGGTGACAGATAGAGGACAGCAAGGAAGGGAGGAGGAGGAAGAGGGAGGGGGGGTTTATAAAGTCAAAGTGCCTTTAGAGCTGCAAAATGCATTTTCTAAATATGTATCTATTCTTATATGAACCACTTCTTGAAAGGTGGGCTATCTGAATGGAAATGAATCTCTTGCCAGTCTCTTCAGATACAGGCGATCGATGTAGCTGTAGGCGATTCCGTAAACAGCACCGGAGTTACAGTGATGCATCCTTTACAGACCAGCCGCTTTAACACATTACAAATATGTGTTTAAACAAGGAAAGGATTCACATTCATGTTAAAATGCATGCAGATGACCTGGTGACCAGTGTCTGTCAAAGTGTACAGCTCTGCCTCTCACGAGCTCAGAGGTAGTTAATATTAAGGTACTGAATAACGATCTCGGTATCCCAATCCAATTGTGGTTACTAAATTGGCATGAATTAGAGCAGTCTTCAATGTTTTTCAGGCCAAGGACCCCTTAGCTGAAAGAGAGACAGAGCAAGGACCCCCTGCTACATATATTGTATAAAATTGAGTTGCATATTAAGCTGGACAGATGGAGGTTGTCGGGCAGACGGCCATATCAGCCTCAGGCTGCTGTCTTGACCTGTATCTGATTTTCAGGTAGGTGAGACAGGAAACGCCGCTTTCACAAAAACAGGTTGTTGAAAAAGGAAAAATATGTCGAATATATTAATTTGTATTTCAGACATATTTGAATTTGTGTTCAACAATAAAACTTTTAGAAAAGCAACAATAACTTGGAAACCCCACTGCAGCAACTCTGAGGACCTCCTAGGGGTCGCGGACCCCCCGTTGAAGACCCAGGGATTAGAACAATTGCAGGAGGGGCACACATGATCACAGGGAAAACATTGAGTGGAAAGAAGAAAAACAGAAAAAAAAACAGGTCATGTTCACTTCTTGATTTTTCATTTGCACAACAAAAACATATCTCATCTGGCCTGGGAACGCCTTGGGGTCCCTCAGGAGGAGAGTTGTTAGGGATTGTCTGGGATGCTTTGCTTGGCCTGCTGCCCCCGCAACCCGGTCCCGGATAAGCGGATGAAAATGGATGGATGGACAACAAAAAATAATAGGAAGCACGCAGACACTATTTTGACTTAATAAAATTCTACTTGACTCCATTCATGAGATTGCACAATAAAAATTGATTGTTCAATCAATGCATGAGCCAGGGAGGGAGATGGGCCGTTCATTCTTCTACCACTTTCTTTTTGCTTCCAAAGAGGCATGTGAAAAAAAAAAAGTTTGGGAACAACTTTTCTACAAAAAAAAAAAAAAAAATAATACATAAAATAACATCCATCTTTATTTTATCTGTAAATTAATCAGAATAAACATTTTTATTTGTATGGGGTTTAGATTCAGTTTTCAATTCCAGTTTATTTCTCAACTGTTTTCAAGGTATCCTTATAGTTTAATTTAATTCTGGAAATTAGCAATTTTTAAAAGAAAGTGCACTGTCATCAGCATTAGGTGACTGTAGGTGTATGTATATTTTATTTTGGCACCAAATTTTCATACATTATTTGCTCATAAACAAAAATACGCAAAACTCTTATTACAAGTGTATGTCTATGTTTTTAGACATGATATATGATACACGTTTTTGATATGACTTCACGTTTTAACAATGAAAACAGTTGTGACAAAGTGGAGATAAACGAATATTCAATTCAACAAAGCAGCAGGAGTCCATCAGCAGTCAAACGGTCAAAATAAATAAATGACAGAACAAAACCACAGCTATCTAAAGGTGTGGAGCAGCATTAAAAAATCAGTGAGCCGTCCACATGCTACTCGGTTTTGGAGTCAAAGAAGGTCATCTCTCACCTTCTACTGTGGACCTTCTGTCAGGTTCAGTTCACTGACATGAAAATGGTTGTAAGACCTGACCTCAGGTCAGCTTTGTGAAGGCACTGAAAGGTATCTGGTTGTTGAGCTTCTCTGTGGATGTGTGGTTGTCTTCATCTGTTTTCTCTTTTTTAAGATCTTGCCTATGAACAGTTTGGCAACTTACTGGTTTTAATCTGCTTTTTTAAGCTGTTAAATTAATTTTATACATACATTTTTTTCATTTTGTGGATATCACTCTGAGATTTGGGATATTTATTTAGTGTTTTTGAGCTGGTTCTTGTTAACAATAAAAACCTTCTGCCAGCAAATCTTAAAATCACAGCACAAACACAGACAGTGGTGATGAGTTTTTTCTTTCTTTTTTTAAATTAAGAAAATTAGTCAAACTAATCCACGAGCAGATTGAATTTGTAGTTTTTGTGGCAAAGTAAAGTTATAAGTTGGACAGAATCCTGTTTTCCCATTAAAAAAAGGTAATCTGATGTACCTTCAAACTGGAATGTTCAATATTCAGTCAACACATCTAAACCCTGAGGTTTCATTTTATTATTTAAATATAATCATAATAAGGAAAATACAGAAAATAATTAAAATAATCGGGGAAGATAAGATGACAACATGCAAAAACAAGCAAGCAAAGGGAGGAGAGATGACAGGGAAGGAGAGTGTGTATAAGATGAGAAAGCCAATGTGCGTGTGTGTGTCCAAGTGTGAGTGTAAGAGAGAGAAAGGGAGGGAGAGATGAAAGGCTGGCAAAAATACCACTGGGCAGCTGGAACAAATCCAAGACGCCAACGAGGAACTCACACACACACATACACACCCTCTTAAATTCTCTTTCCTCCGCTCCGTCGACCAAAGCCTGCATGACAACAATCGCTTTGACACGTGCTGAGATTAACATACTTTTAAACTGCTATTAGCTTTGTCCTATATTCCGACATATAATTAACCAGTTAATGATGTGGAGAGAGGGAAAGAGGGGGAATATGAATTATATTTTGAGCTTGTTCACATTTAAGTAGAAAATGAAACTCTAAACCTCGGCTGTCACGTGTAAACTTCAAATCAAAATATTAGTCTCAGGTGAATTAAGAAATGTTTTATGCAGTACTATGTTTGCGGTGTGGACATTATGTGTGTGTATGTGAAGATATAGCAGCAGTATGAGAGCGCAGGTCATGGTTCAGTCATGTTATGGCACCTACCGTTTTGCACGTCCAGGATGTGATGTTTATCCAGCGTCCATCCTCCCATGTTGGAAGCATCCAGCTCGTAGCCTTGCAAAATGGCCGTTCTCTTCTCCCACAGGATGAGGTCCAGGCAGGACTCGTATTCAAACCCCACGGACACTATTAGACACACACAGGGCAAGGCCAGTTATTCAACTCCTCTCTAGGACTCTGCTCGTCTTCAGACCAGACCAATTGGGAAAGTTGCTGCTGTGATTCAGACCAAAGCAAACAGACAACAGGTTTGAAAACATGGTGAACCACAGAGTTAACCTCCATTTGTCTGCTTTTGTAACATCCACTGACTCCTGCTGGTGCTTCTCGAAGGGCCTTCATTCTCTCGTCCAACACAAACACACACACACACACACACACACACACACACACACACACTTTGACTTTCTTCTTTGTACTGAAAAAGTACTTGTCAGGCCTGTCTGCAACACTTTAACGTCAAGGGGTGGGATACTTGCCAAATCAATCGTGCACACACACGCATGCACGCACAGTGCTCTGCTATGCCAAGTGCATTTTCTGCCATTTCCATTGTGTGAACTGGCAGCAACAACAGCTGTGTGTGTGTGTGTGTGTGTGTGTGTGTGTGTGTGTGTGTGTGTGTGTGTTAAATTTAGAAGAAACAGGGAGAGGAGATGGAGAGGAGAAAAGAGGAAGGCAGGTAAAAACTGGTAAAAATCATGGGGAGTACGGTGGCCTGGAGGGTCAAAACACAAGGGCGTGTTTAGAAAAAACAATGTTGTTTCATCTGAAATGTTGTGTTTCATGAAATGTTTTGTTTGTGAGATGTTATGTTTTCTGAAATGCCGTGTTATGTGAAATGTTATGTTTCCTGAAATGTTGTCATGATTTCTGAAATGCCTCTGTGTTTTGACCCTCAGGGCCACCGTAGGGGACGGATAGATGTTTGGAGAGAGGGAAGAAAAAGAGGCAAATACGAGGGATTAAATGGATAACCTTTTGGCTGTGTTAGAGCATCATGATAGGTGTTTTGTTTACCAAATGTTAACTGGGTAATTATGAGGCAGTATGAAATATGAAAAAACATCCTATTAGCAAGTAATGAGCTGATGGAGGGGAATAGAGGATGAGCTGATGTGTTCTGGTCTAAAATTAGTTCACAGCAAATGTTTGATGTGACGCAAATGCTTACAAAGTCAATGGAAAGATGCAGGTGAGCACCAACAGACTAAGCTGTGCAGTTGCCCCCCTGCTGAATTCAGTTTCTACATTTGTATCACAGCTCTGCTTTTAACAGTTGCCAGACATGCACTCCAAATATTCTTGTGGTTACGCTACCTTATTATAACTTATGAGCACCAATTTCAAGAGTGTTACAAAACATAGCAGTAAATCGTCTTTATGTTCCACCCATTAAGCCGGGCTACCATAAGTAATAACTCACAGAGGAGTACGTCTGCTGGACTTGTCCCTCGTAAAGGTGTCAAAGGGGTTAGCATACCCATTATGTCCAAGCCATTTCCCTGTCAAAGCCTTTCCTGCAGAACCTATTTGAACGTAGCTGTAGCTGTGTGCAGCTTTATGAACGTTAAGGAGTAGTCGGCGCTACAGGAAAATCCCTCCTCACCACAGCTACTGTGCACAGCATGCTGTCAAACTTTGATAGTGAGACACCACAAGAGTTTTTTGTTTTGTTTTGAATTGGTGCAATTTAAATGTTTTATGCATTTTCTCTCCATCTGTGTCATACGTCAGCTGTTATTATTACCATTTCCCATGATTCCCAAAGTGCACTCCTTTCAAAAAGAGTAGATATATATTAGTAAATAATGAAATGGATCTAGAAGTGCAAGTTTCACTGCGAATAGCTGTCTTAATAAAAATACCTTCAGTTAGGGAGGACACCAACCTCCTACTTTACCCTCACAGAAATGTAGACCTTGTGATACACTTGCTTTTTTACATGTATGCATACACAGGCGGCTACAATGCAGGCAGCAGTGATGTAACAGTTGCCTGCAAACCTTTAGTGCTCCCAGAGGGCTAAAACATATATATATATATATATAGTATATATAGCTCCTCTTCAAAGCTTTCTGTCATGGATGTTGTTTGTTCAGAGAGGGCTGCCAACATTACTTCACTTCCTGATATACTGTATCGCCATAATTGTTATGTGCTTCATTGCATCTTGCAGACACACAACCATAATTTCTGTCAACACACACAGCCAGGAATGTGCACAGATATTTTAAAGGGCCATCAGCATGTACCTGGATGGTGTAAAACATGGTCATTTAATTAACCACAACTGAATTAAAATTTGTAAATTGTTTGAAATTTAATTGGAATTTAAAAAAGAAATCTGCATTCTGTTAGTGTAAGTTAACATTTAGCCAATATCCAAAGTAAATTTGAAAATGGACCTTTTGGTCTGCATTTATGCTATCAGTCTACATAGAGCGTTGTGTTTTTCGGAAAATGTTCTGTCACCTGAATGAATTCTTCAAAGAACAATCAAATTATGCAAATATTGTGCTTGCCTTACTTCACAGCAACTCAATAATTGCTGGTGGTGCCCAGGAATTAGACTGTAGTGTGCTAGTTTTGTACTGTATGTTAAAATATATATCAGAAACAAAATGACACATAGGATTTCATGAACATATTTTCTGGCCTTACTATCCCACATTTTACTTTGACTATCAAAAGTATTTTAGTTGGGGGTGACCCTCACCTGGTAGATCGGGGCCCCATGTACTAAGACTAAGTCCTAAGCAACGGCTCGGGTTCAATTCAGACCCGTGGTCCTTTGCTACATGTTGTCCCCCCTCTCTTCCCTTTCCTGTCAATCGTAAACTATACTATCAAATAAAGGCAATAAAAGCCCCCCCCAGAAAAATCTTAAAAAAAAAAAAAAAAAAAAAAAAGTATTTTACTTGACCACCAGACTTTCATACTGTCTCTGAGGTGGAGCTTGTGGGATGGGTCACCACAGCAAGTACTCCCAATGACTGCAAATAAGCAGGTGGTTGAAAGCAAGTTAAGTAGTAGTAAGTAGTATAGGAAACTTGTAGCTGTGCAGTCCAACTTCCACAGTCCTGTTGATCACTGATCATTTGAATCTTCATCACTAGCTTTTTATGAAGGGGAGAGTGTTACTCATTTATGGTGTTTAGTCATATCCCTAAAAGTCCAGGGATTCAAGCCAGTGACCGTCGAGTCACACCAATTAGCCTCCAGGCCTCTGCCTCCATTCCGTCATATAAAAAAAGCAGCACCACGCCAGTTAATTGTAAAATCATGAGGGAAACCACAGTTTTTTTTATTGCATTCCCACTCTGTGTTGTAAAAGAGAAGCTGGTATACTCGTCTACAAAACTCCACTGTGAGACTTTTCACACGGACGTGCTGCAGATCACACATTACAGCAATTTAGCTTGGCTCCCATCACCTTTGGGAATGATTTTACAATTTTACACATGCCATAAAAGGTGTTACATGGTCAGACCCCTCTGTAGAGTTTAAACGTTTGTTGCTGATGCTCCTCAACTTTTAAACAACCTTTCAAAAGGCCTTAGAGTGGTCAAACCTGTGCACATAATAAAAGATACATGTTATTTTTGTTTTAGCATTGAAAGTAGAAGCAAACTCACCAACTGCCTCGGATAGTCCATAGACACGCTGACCATAGGCGTCTGTCTTGTCCCAGATAAAGGTGTAGGACAGATTTGGTTGGGCCGGGAACCATTTCTGGAAAAGGCGACCCACCACCGCCACCATCAGGTGAACCTAAAAACAACAACAACAACAACAACAAAAAAAAACAGCACCAGATGCAACTTAATTCAGGTTAGGGTTCCACTGATATAGAGCACTGATGCCGAGAAGTTGTTAATGATCAGCAGTCTGTATTGATATGCAGTCTAATATCATGGTGGCTTTGAGGAAATTTAAATATTACATTATATAAGTTATCTTACCTTCATCAGGTTGAAAGGTATTGATGACTGTGTCATGGTGACTTTGAGGACCGGTTTATATCCCGCAGCTCTGGAGCTCAGGTAGATCAGGTTTAGATCACTGCCTGGTATTGAGGTTTCTTCTTGTAAAACCTGCAGAGATAAAATAACACAGAAAACACATCAGCAACGAACACTGTTTCACTGTCTCAACTAATATCTGAAGCATCCTGTTTGAAGGGAATGGGTTGCTAATTAGCATGCAGCTTTTTATGGCTGCTAGCAGTGTTTGTGGTGAGAATACTCAGAAGAGAGAAAAACAAACATGAAACCATCTGGGGCCATGACAGGTGTGCATATTTAAGACTGTGGCTACTGTCCGACTCAATACAGTGAAGTCTATGTGGCAGAGCTGTTTGAAATGATCCCAGATAACATTTTTAAGCACTGATGAAATGGCTGTAAACAACATTCTGGCTATGATATGAGTAGCTGTATTCACACTGGATTTCTCCTACTGACTTCATTTTAACTGTGCATAAAAATATACAGGACTACAAAAAGGTTAATAATAAGGTAAATTCATTTTGACACTGACAACGATACCTATCAGCCTAATTTTGCATCTCCAACTAAATCATTAAGATTACACTATGAACAGTCTGCATATTGTTGTGCTTGAAGTGGCATCACATAGATAGTGATCATGTTAAGTCTGTGTGGGGAAAGAATCATACTGGATCATAACTGATCTGCAAAACAATGCTGCTCTACAGCTGCTTTGTATTCTGACATAGTCAACAATTTAGTGAGTGAATGATTACACTTGCTAATTTTTTTGGCTAGAGGCAACAGTTTTGCCTCACCATGGCAAAAACCCACAAAACAAAACATCCATCCATCTATTATCTGTAAGTGCTTATCCTTTACAGGATCGCAGGCTGAAGCCAGTTAGGGCTGACACTGGTTAAGAGGCGGGGCAGGACTGACACAGAGTGGCAGACAGCAATTCACGCTTACATTTGGGCCTATGGGCAATTTAGAGTCAATTAGTGTGGCCTGCAAACCCACGGTAACATGAAGAGAACATGCACACTCTACTGCCTCATCACCCCCTCCCCTTCCAACGCAAACAAATATATATAGACAGATTTATATAAAGCATGTAAGATAGCTGTGTGAGAACATGGTAAACCAGTTGGTAATGGAGTCTGGGAGCACTTGAGACATTCTTTCAAGTATTGCTTCTAGACCTGAGGGGATGCTTGCGGCATAAAGTCCACGTCACCTGTGCTACATCTTTGAACGCCATCATGTTAATATTTTATTGGGTGCACTTGCAGGTGAAGGACAAGCAGAAGGACCACTCTGATTTAGATCACAACACACACAGGCACACAGAGACATGCATATGACACCTTCTTGAACTTTTGTCACCCATGCAGAGAGATCGTCTTTTACTTTCAAATCCGCCACTTTGCTCTCTGTTCAGTGTTAAATGACATATAATCTCCTCTGCTTGTTGGAGAGAAGAGGGAAATAAAATGATTGAGGGGACTCATTTACAGGTGTATGCATAAGTGGGTTTAGGTATGCATATTATCTAAGCAGCATATGAATGCATGTGTTTTTTTCATCTAAGATGGTGCGTGTTCCTGAATATGTCCTTGTGCTGAACCTCAACAAGGGGAGCCAGACTAAATCACAGTTCTATCAGCGGGCAGACACATAAAGCAGAGGACACGCAACATGTCTCAGCGTCACTGATGATGTGGGATCACTGAGTGTCAACAGTGGGATGACTGAGAGTTGTTGGAGGAGAGTGAGGGTAGCAGCATGGCATCAGACTGGCAAAGTCACTGAGAGAACAAGCAAGACGTGCCATCTTTAAACTTCATCAAGAATGAATGAAGAACTGTCTGGGACACTGAAACTTTAAGGCCTAGTTTTAAGAATTTAGTGACATTTAGTGGTGAGGTTGCGCAACTGAAACTTCCCCCATGTGCCACATGTGTAGGAAAACTATGGTGGCTAAGTGAAAATGCCCTATCTAGAGCCACAGTTTTATTTGTCCATTCTAGGATACTGCAGAATGACATGGTGGACTTCGTGCAAGAGGACCCGCTCCGTATGTAGAAATAAACAGCTCCGTTTAAGGTAATGAAAACGATTTTAAGCCCCTTTTATGCTGCCTGTTCAAGGTGGGAAAGTCACACTATTATTCTGCCTCACCATATTTCATAAAATGTACAATTGCATGATGGGGGGGATAGGGTTTAAGCCAGCAGTGAAGGTAGCAAAAGTGCCAAATCTACGTCTGTGTAAAAGGGACTGCTGGCAAGATGGGACCATAAACAAGACAGGTGTTTTTAGCTGGTTTCAATCTAATCTTTCTGACAGAGAATTTTATGGAACAATGCATGAGTGTTCATCAAAAAGCTATAAAATGGATTGTGGTGTCCCCCAAGGTTCAATTTTAGGCCCAACAGTTTTTAATCTTTACATGCTGCCACCTGGAAACGTCACTAGGATGCACGGCATCAGTTTCCATAGTTATGTTGATGATACACAGCTATACATCACTGTGTCTCCTGATGACTCAGGGCCAACTGATGCCCTTTTTAACTGTATTCTAGATATCAAGTCCTGGATGGCAGAAAACTTTCTTCAACTCAACCAGGAAAAAACCAAGGTCTTAGTTATTGGTCCTGAAGCTCAAAGAGAGAAACTCACTTTGTGTTGGATTCCATTTGTATGAAAAGTGCTATATGAATAAAGTTTGACTGATTGATTGACGGCTTGTTAAGTGTGTGACCCACCACCGGGGGATTTAAAAAGCAGCTTGCAGCAGTTATCAGCTAGCTCAAAGAAGAAGCTGTCTGCGAACTGGGGAGACTATGAACAGTCTTGTTCTTGGTCAAGAGGCTTCCTACCCTCCCAGCAGAGGGCGAGATCAGCCGCTATATGACAGGGACAATAAATTATTTTTATTGCCTTGATATTTCACTGTTATGCTGACGCATATGTTATATGACAGACTAGAGGCAGACACTGTTGTGTTACATGTCACACCCTTCACCCATCTATTGCTTTGTTTCTTGCTGCGCCACACCTCTATTTAACAACATCGCTGTGCTCCCTGATCTCAGCAATTAACCTCTTGAGTGCAAAGACATTATTACCCACACAGATGATGGGTAAAACTACTTTGCAGTCCTGTGATGCCAAGAAAGCTATATGATATATAGCTGGACAAAAAAGGGTTGCAGTGTGTGATTGGTGGCACTGTTGCCTCAGAGCAACAAAGTCATGTGTTCAAGTGCTTGTCCTGATTTTCTTCTGCTTGGAAATTGTCCTTCCATTTTTTTGAGGTTTTCCCAGGCGCTCTGGTTTCCTACCACAAGCCCAGAGCCATTCAGATCTGGCTGAAGGTTGGCTTATTCCACAGATGGTTTGGCTGGAGTGAGAATACACACATTTGAAGTTCAAATAAGACAAAAGTAAATTTCCATATAAATTCCCATACTTGGTTCGAGATAAAAGTTAGATCATTTTTAGATACCTCAACGATGTACACAGGGGCCAGACATCGAAAGGATAAGAGAGACTTGTGATGAGGAGGTGGACTCCACAAGAAAGCGGATTAAGAAGAAATATTTACGAGTACAAAAATGAAAAATAAAAACAAAGATCCTCAGGGAATGGACCATTTGGACTGTTCCTGTGTTATATTTTTCAGCTGCACTATTGCCTTTTCATTAGCCGGGCATTAAGTGTTCATTACAGATCCATTACATCCCCTTTAAGACTGCCCTTTTCACTGCCCTCCTCGCTAATGGACTCAGCTCTACCAAAAGCTAAGTAGCAGCTTTCCATTCGTTTGCTTTTGATCTGCACTCAGACACACACACACACACGCACACAGACACACACGTCACACATGCTTTCCTGCATGCACACACTGCTTTCCTTTATCACAGATAGTCAGGCACATGCACAGACGCTTGTCAAATAAAAAATAATAATGGAGCGCTGGTTCAGGGTTGTAAAAATATAAAAACACACATGGAGTTCTGTCATCTGTTTCATTTCCTCTGCGGACCGGTTAAAGCAATGTGACAATAAAGAACCACACAAATGTGCTATTAGGCTTTTAGAAAATTAGAGGCAGGGCACAGGGTGGGGCTCTGTGTGTGTGTGTGTGTGTGTGTGCACCACTCCACAGCCACAGATCCTCAGCTGTGGTAACTATGTGTGTGCGTTCGTATGTGCGAGGGAGGATGTGTGTTTTTCTTCCCCCGCTCGTTTGTCCAGAACCTAGCCTGTTAAATGTGTTAGCATTTAGCACTTTCTATGACAGTTAGACTTCATAAGCATAAACATATCATGTCATTGGCGTTAACAGCACTAGTGTGAGTGTTATAAAGAGAATAAACAACTAAGATTTTTTCTTTGCCTCAGTGGTCCTTCAGAACATTTGGACTGGAAGAAAAGCACCCTCATCCTATTTGAAGTAAAAAAATAAGCATTTTATGTCTATAATTCAGCTCATTGGCATGGGTCACATTTATGTTTATGCCAAGTACATATTGTGAGAAGAGGACTCATTTGTGCCAGCTTTAAATCTGTACCTAAAAAGTCCAAGGATAAGTTGGTGTTTATATATTGAATACGAAAAAATAAGGAAAATGGAAACTGAAGATCAACATTACTTACGTATTGTGTATATGTATTGTTGATCATCTCGAAATCGTCTTTAAAATGGGGCTGTAACTAATATTTATTTTCATTATCTATTTATCTGCTGATTATTTATTATTTTCTTGAATAATCCATTGTTCTATATAATGTCAGAAAACAGTAAAAAATACCCATCACAGTTTCCAAGCGCCCAAGTTGACATTTCAGCAGTCCAGACCAAAGCACATTCAGTATAATGACATCAAATATCCTATCAAAATAGTTGGCAATTAATTTTGAACTAATTATTTTAGTTCAAAATATAATCAGCAGTGCTAATTTAATGTTCTTTTTTTATTTCTCTTACACTCTGAAGCACGATGGCTCATAATCAGCAGCTTATTTGCATTTTTGTCTTCATTTCCTATCACGGGAAGCATTTTTTTAACAGTGCTCATTGCCTGACGATGTAGCTTACAGTAAATTACATTGAACTGTGTCTTCTTGCAGAAAGAAACATCAATCGCAGATGTGTGTGGACAAAAAAAAAAGAAAAACACGAAAAATTAGTTCAAAACCGATCTGCTCCATCTGTTAAAGCTGAGAATGCCTTAGAAGAGGGATAAAACCTAGCCGGGGTATACTGTGTACTGCAGATGATTAATGAATAATATATACTGCAGAGCTACATAAGCTCCTGACTCAACTAAGTTGAGTCAGTAGAATTATGTTCTACTGAGAAGAATACTGTTTAGGCACTCTTGAAATGAAACCCTAGACTTTTTTGCTTGTTTTTTCTTTCTCTTTTTTTCACACCATGTCTTTGTCAGACATGTCATAAGTTGTTTTTTTTTCAGAATAAGTTGGGCTACTCAGAAATACCATCAGTTTGCATAAATGTTCTTTTATACATGTTCTACAGGTTAGAATAAATATGTTTTTCAATTTGAAATAGTTTGAGGTTTTGTCTGTTTTGCCACAGGTTTTAATGACAGGGCAAATATTGTATATAAATGGTTAGAGACGAATCTCAGTGTTGCACCTTGGTACCCCAACAGAGGGGTGACCAAAAATGGGGATGGTACCATACAGCTCAGTGAAAATGGGGCTTAAAAGGTGGAGCTGTGAACACTGCAGTCCACTGATTGGTCAATAGCGGACGGTCAGTCTGCTCAGGGCTGAGTTGTGGCTGGTTTTGAAGCTTATGTAACCACTGTTCATACTGTGGCAAGTTTTACATACATTAGTGAATTATAACTATAAAATGAAAGGATGTTTTGCTGCCTCTCACAGCAGCTGTAGTCGAAAAAATAACTTTATTCACTGGGCCGACTGCTGGCAACTTTTGAGGTGGAACGTTTACTTGTAATGTTACTCAGTGTATGAGCTGACGCTGTGAATCCATCAACACACCTTAAATTTCAATATGTCAACTTTGACCATTACATTAGTTTTTATTTTATATCTCTTGAATGACAAACACTTTAGTAATGAGTGGATCTTCAAGCGTTTGAAAATAAATATTAATTGTGTCCAGATTATGTGAACTGCATATATTATAATCCTTATTTATAAAAAAAAAAGCATCATGGAGCTTTTGGGTTCCGGCAACACTAAACCCCTGAGCTTGCCTTTGAAGGACTAAATGCACAATCCCACCATTTTTAAATATCCCATGGAGAGAGACTCTCACTGCAGCCTGTTTTATTTTGTTCTGAAAATGTCAGTGTGCAACCTTGTCCTGTGGACAATATACAAAGTGCAGACTTCCCTCTGTGTGACCAGTGAAAATACAGGAAATTCAACGAGTGCTGGACTGAGCAGTGACTGACAACAACCCCGCCCACATGAAAGAGTACTGTTTGCAGTATAAAACACTAAGTGGACCTAGGATCTAGACACCAGGGGCTCTAGTTTCCCGGCGCGGCGCAGGGTGGCGCAGGGTGGCGCAGGGTGGCGAACCCCATGCAGAGCTAGTTTCGAGCAGCGCAACCCGAGGCGCGCTCAGTTTGGTAGTTTGGCAGACCGAGGTGCGCTGAGATGGGTGTGGCAGCGCAGCAGGGGGAGGTGTCGACAGATCCAGCTTGCCGCAGTGACAGTTTCGTGCCAAAAGGCTTCGCCGAAGGTGCG